>NW_023458560.1:62334741-62363849 GCF_013731165.1 Rhagoletis pomonella
CCATCAGCTTTTACTGGCTGAGGGTACTCTACTTTGAAATTATTTCTGGATTGTCTTACTTCCTAATTATCAGGATGGAATTGGTCTTGTTCACAAGAAAGTGTAAGAACCCTGATCTGGATCTTCCCTCGTTGGGGAGTGTCCACCTGCTGTCCTACGAGGAACGGGGAAAACAGGGGAACTATTGGTAAGAGATGGGCTCTCGCCCAAGTAATTCATTGGCTCTATGAAACCAAAGCTAAGCCTATCTTGTTTTACGGAACTCTGTAGCTCGTTTCTGTAACTCTTCTCTACCGATTATTTCTCTACTGGTAGAAAATATACGTCATTCTCTACTATCCATTAGCAGTAGAGAACAAGACGGCGAATTCAAATATGAATTCGCCTTGGTAGAGAATTGTTACAGGAACAAGCTACTGGTCTGCTTGAGAAGGGTACACTTGCTAAGCGACTAGAGCGCGTACAGCGGATTGCCCCAATCGGTATTAGTTGGACATGAAGAACTTAACTCCTACACAAGCACTTAACATCTTCCTAAGCATTGAGCTTATAGCTATTACAGGCAGAATTGTCGCAGCCCTAACTGCCATTGTGCTCAGGGACACAGGGTGGTTAACTGGCTCGAAAACTGGACACTGTGGAGTTCTGGAGGGCTTTGATTTCATCGCTGACCAGACAGATAACTGCGCCTCCCATATGATAAAGATTAGCATAAACATAAACATAAAGCAAATAATTAAAGATAAAGAAAATGATAGATACAAAGATATACATATATAGATAGAGATGCGAAGAACTGAAGATAAGGATATTTTATGTCAAATTATGTTGCTCACTTCAACTCACCACATTTCACCTCAACTAAATTCGCCCTCAACTCAATTCGCTTCAACTCCCCTCAATTCACCTCAACCCACCTTAACTCCCTCAACTTAATTTTAGTGGCTTTGAATTTCAAGCACTGGGCGAACACTAGTTATTATTATGAGGGTATTTTTTTAATTTTAAATTTTACTTAAGCCCAGATAGAGCTTTTTTACAACCCTATCAGAGCTTTTTTAAACGTCTTAAACATTTTATATTATATTATTATATAGTAACCCTACATCTACATCACTGATGCTGAAAACAGCGCACGCGGACAGAACTTTTCAAAGCTCTCTGTAGGTTTTATATCGGTGGTGGGCATCAGCTTGCCCGCTGGCAATGCTCTTTCAAGCTTTCTATACTAAATGTATACAAAGCTTGAAAGAGCTTTGCCCGCGGGCAGGCCGGTGCCCACCACCGTTTTATATGGACGCACACAGAGTAAAAGCTCTCTCTGATCTACATACATATGTATTCTTACCTCTGATGCACATGAATTGTAACCATCGTCTCAAAGCGTATACGATCCAATTTCGATAAATCCTTCACAGTCAAATCAATGAAATAGTTAAGTAAATTGAGAAATTTCGCATTCGTACGCTTCATGATTAACCGATCGGTGCGACATTTACGCAAAGCATATTCCGAATCGCGTGTCCAAAGCAATTGTACGCCTATTAAACCAGCTTGACCGCAATAGGCGGGGAACTCTTCCACGAAAATGAATTCAGGGTCGCTTAAGCTTTGTGCCATACTAGCCAATATGGTGCGCATTGTGTCTTGCATTTCTTTTAATAGCTTGCCGAGCCATATTTCAACGCTGCCAGAGCATTGTACAGGAGTTTCGAAGGCTACTTTTTCGTTATTCATGGAGTTCATGACTATCATAACGTCGTTCGTTTTCTCTTGGAAGTCCACCTAGAAAACGAAAAATATCTGCTAGTAATGAAACTTTTACCAAAACTAATCGCCAACACTTACTATTGCGATTGCATCAAATATACTAAGCAAATGTGGTTGTATTGTTGTCGGATCAGAGGCTTGCCCGAGTATCTCGAGCAGCACTGGATCCGAAATAAAGAAGAAACGTGGAAATAGCAAACGTTTGGATTCCAAATAGCCTAAATGAAAGGCAAATATATAAATGCAACTGAGATTTGTGTATATGCCTCAATGACGTCATACCTGTCAATGACTTCTGACACGTCTCCAACTGGTCCAGCAACCATGTCAGACTTGTTGCCAATGTATCATCGCCCGTGCAACACTCCACCGCATTTGGTACTTCACGCGCTCTATACATAATCTTCACATAATTTTTATCGATATTAGTAAAACGTTTCGCTTCCAGTGGCAACTGCTTCGAGATGTCACCACCCACAAAGACGGCCTCCAAATAAATCCACAAATTCTGTGTCATCAACCATTTTTCCAATATCTCGCCGGTATTCACCAATTTCGATAGCCACAGTTGTATGTCTTTTTTAAATGCTGCATTGTAACGATTTGAAGCCAAAGAATTCATCACCATCAAGCTGTCTTCCAGAGTGGCAATAATGTCCAGCGTCTCCTGGCCTTTCAATACGAGTTCGCCGCGATTCTTGAACTGACCCAGTTGCAAATTGACAACAGACCAATCGGCAATCACTTGCTTTAATTTCGCCTCAATATCCAATTCTTTGCCTGCGCCCACGCAAATGTCCTCCACCTCGTCCTTGTATTTCAAGATCGGTGCTTCTAGCAACTTGCCGAGCGTGAATTTAGCGCTGCTCGGATCAAATTCGGTCTTGAGTAGTGCATTGAGTCGCACCCAATGACGCTCTTTCATTGCCTTATTGGTCATCAGTTCCAGCAGTGGGCATGTCTCATTGAAATCATCGATTTTGTTTTTGAGGTCAATAAACGCAGGCCATGACTGCATACCTTTGGGTAATTTGCGGCACCTTTGAGCGAACGAAAAGTATAACGAAATAAGGACAATATTTAGAAAAAGTGGAAGAGACCAATTAGAAGATATTTATTACATAACATCACTTGAAATTTACAGAAAGCTCCAAAGGCAAGTCGAGGCCTAACTCTCGTGAGTCTGACTGGCGATTTCATAGCCACTTCTTTTAAGTGAAGATCGATGGGGGATCAGGTTGTAAATTGCACCTGTTACTCCCGCACATTGTTTGTTAAGTCCGCGCCACCAGGATTGACGAGGTCCAAGTAATCTTGGATCAAATAACAGGGGGAATCCAGAAATATACCGCTCACCAAAAGTGCAAATTTATCAACATAGACCATCGCACGGTAGTCTTTAAGCAGCAGCTCTTCTAGCAGGTCGCTTACGATCACAATTCAAAGAAGTGGTGAGAGAACGCCTCCCTAGGTATTCCACTTAATTACCCTACGCAAGAGGGTGGCACTGCCGCGCTACACCGTGACAGCACTATCGCAGAGTAGGCGGTATATGAGCTCAACTAAGTCTAATTCGCGATCGTGTGCAGGACGGTCTCAGCCGACCTACCCACGATGCATGCGGGTCACTAGGAATCTTGAATATAATATGCAGATCAATATCCTCTCTAGGAGATGTAAGCCTTATTTTAATTCTTACTCTGTATGCTTCTTAACAATTCCAGCTTTGCCAAATTATATGGATTCACATAACTTAATTTTTTAGTCTCAGAAAGTTCCGTATCATTAGATCTTCCCGTTTGGTGTATGCGAAAGCTATTGAGAGTAAGTGAAAACCATTTGACCTAATAACCCTAAAAACTATCAATGAAGAAGGCGAGGTTTAAAGCTAAAAGGCCAGGCTTTATTTCTCGGTAGGATGCGTAGGTCTTGGCTTTAAAAAATATTCTTTGGCGCGAAGATCTGTAACCTCTTAGTAAGAGTAGATTTTTATGCCATATATGCTCATTTTTTATCTCTTCGTAGGAAAGGCAGAGTTCTATTAAGGGCAGCGAACCTTCGGGTTTATGGCTTTAATTTGTACATTAAGAGGATTCCCTGATGATGATTTATAATTTAATTAGCTGATCTCTTGTATAGAACAGTTCGAGCTCGGTAAAGCAATTACCCCGATTTAGATGGCCTTCTATTCCACACATGCAATTATTTGATTTATTCACTCACCTCACTTGGAAGTCAGCCAACTCGGCGCTAATTTTTTCAATATCCACTTCCGACCAAGGCATTTCATAATAGTCCGCAATGGTCTTCAACACTTGAATATACAACAAATACAACCGGTTTAGATAGTTAAATTCACGTTTACGCTGATGCAGCAGTGGATAGTCCGTGATTGGTAGACCAAAGAGTTTTTCACCACTATTATACATTTCATATTTACGCCACAACTCATCGAATTGACCCTGAAACAGGAATACACGATCACTAGCCTCCTTTGCCGAAATGCCCTCAACCATGGGACCATTTGCTTCGAAATCGATATTGAATTGCTCGAAAGCTTTGACAAACTGAGCAATACCCTCGTTCAGCTCACGCAGCAAAGGACCTTCCATGTCCGAAATGCGTTGAGAAGTTTTCTTTGCCTGAAGGTTTTAATTAAATTTCTATTGTAATTAATGTGAAATCTAAAATAAGCACAAACTCACATTCTCCAACATTTTATTAAAAGCCAATTGTAAGCTATCCACCTTATCATAATCATCTTGCGGCACAAAAATGTTGTATTGTGAGAAGAGCGCATAAGTGTCGGTAATCAATTGTAGATTCATATCCATGCTAAGAAAGGGAGTATATTAGTGTTCAAAGACTTTACGATAGTCCAAGGTATGAAGATACTTACGTTATAAAGTTATCGCGTATTTTTTCGAGACAATTCATAGCCTGTCGCACATCATCCAGATCGTTTATGGGTTTACTTAGAACAATCTCCATTTCAGTTATAAAATCGACCATTTCATCCAACTGTTTCTTGTACTGGGCACTCAATAATTGACCCAGCATGACTTTCCATTTCTTTGATTCCTCCACATATTTCACTATAGCCTTTTCTGTTAGGGAAGGGAAAATAGTATAGTATCAGGAATCTGTATATTGGATCTGCATAGATACATACCCATTCTTATTTCAATTGGTCCGATCACTTTTTTTGCCGGCATTTCTTCCAGATCCGTGGTGATTTTATCATAATAAATAAATTTATCACGTATATCCACTGTCAACGGATTCGTATCCACAAAATCCTGTATAATTTGCTCACGATCTGCGCTCCATAAATATTTGAATTTGTTAAAGGTTTCCTAGAGTGACCGATCAGCAAAACTTTTGTAATAAAGTAAGGCACAAATATAAACATTTACAGCGTGCTACTTACCGTTAAAAACTCATCCACATCATGCTTGTACAACATTAGACCATTCGCTAGATTCGTAGTTGCACGAATGATGTCCTTGTGATCGACAACATAGCGAAAATACGCGCGATCATAACGATTCTCGTCTATAGAAATACAATAGAAAAAGTTTATGTATGTATATACATCTTCAGCTATCAAATCTATTTTGTATTCTTTGCGCGTCCATATCAAATCTGTAGAGCTTTACAGGTCGATTCTGGCTAAGATAGTTAGTTGCAAGTCTTTTGTAAGACAATTTAAAGACATTAGGCAAGATAGTTTAAAAGATTTTGTTTATTCTGGGGCAAAAGTTTTACAAACGAAAGCTGCCTTGCCAACTTTCATGGTGAAAAGCTCTTTTGATTATTATTACCTTCCTTTTATTAGCTCGGGATGTAACTATGTAATATTGATGCGCCTAAAAGATGCAGCGATTTCTATTCTCAAGTTACATACCTGATGACAGTACGAATGGCAATTATAATCGGGAGGTTTTAGTTTTTAAACTATAATTTTTATTACAGATAGCAGTTGTATATCATTTTGTTCGCGCTACTGCACCGAGTGAGCAAAGCACTAGCGTGCTATTCGAGAGATCCGAGGTTCGAGTGCTCGGTCAGCAGAACTTTTTTTTCTTTTCTTAAATTAATTTTTTTCGAGTTAAGTTTTCAAATTTTATTGTTTTAAAAAGAAAAAAACTATTTATTATTTTTTGATTTCATTTAATTTTTATAAACTTTTTTTCTCTTTCTAAGTTAATTTTTAGATATTATCGCTATTAAAAGAATATTTTTTTTAATTTTCATTACTTTTTAGAAACATATTTTTCTTGTTTTTTTATTTAGTAATTTTCAGATTTTGTTTGTTTTTATTTCATTTCATTTTTATGAACTAATTTTTTATTTAATTTTCTTTTTATTGTAATTTAAAGTTATGTACTTCCTAATTCTTTATAAAATGATAAAAAAGATAGGAAGAATTAGTTGGCCAGCAAAAAAGCTTAAAATGCCATCTCCAATTTTAAATTGAAATTATAAATTCATTTCAATATCCTTTAAAAAATTAATGATTGATTTATATGCTTTCTTCTTCTTCTTATTTGGCGCTGTAACCGCCTAAGCGATTTTGGCCGAGTCCAAAACAGCACGCCAGTCATTTCTCTTCTCCAACATAAGATTAAAGAAATCACACGAAAGGGAGTCCCCTTGTCTGAAACCTCGTTTGGTATCAAACGGCTCGGAGAGGTCCTTCCCTATTCTGACGGAGCTGTTGGTATTGCTCAACGTCATTTTACACAGCCGTATTAGTTTCGCGGGGATACCAAATTCAGACATCGCGGCATAAAGGCAACTTCTTTTCGTGCTATCGAAAGCGGCTTTGAAATCGACAAATAGATGGTGTGTGTCGATCCTATTCTCGCGGGTCTTTTCCAAGATTTGGCGTATTGTGAATACCTGATCTATGGTGGATTTTCCAGGCCTAAAGCCACACTGATAAGGTCCAATCAGCTCGTTGACGGTGGGCTTCAGTCTTTCGCACAATACGCTTGATAAGACCTTGTAACCTATGCTTAGAAGGCTAATTCCGCGGTAGTTGGCGCGTATGGCGTGGTCGCCTTTCTTGTGGATTGGGCAGAGCACACTTAAATTCCAGTCGTCGGGCATGCGTTCATCTGACCATATTCTGCATACGAGCTGATGCATGCACCTCATCAGCTCCTCGCCGCCGTACTTGAATAGCTCGGCTGGCAGGCCGTCAGCTCCAGCAGCTTTGTTGTTTTTCAGCCGCGTAATCGCTATTCGTACCTCGTCATAGTCAGGCGGTGGGACAGCTACTCCATCATCATCGACAGGGGACTCGGGTTCGTCTTCCTCACTACTTTCAGCGCTGCTACCATTCAGTAGGTTATAAAAGTGTTCCCTCCACAATTTAAGTATATTCTGGACATCGGTCACTAGGTCGCCATTGTTGTTCTTACAGGAGTTCGCCCCGGTCTTGAAACCTTCCGTAAGTCGCCTAACCCTCTGGTAGAATTTTCGGGCGTTCTTCCTGTCGGCCAGCATCTCAAGCTCTTCGCACTCACGTATTTCGGCCTCTCTCTTCTTATTGCGGCAAATACGTCTCGCTTCCTTCTTCAGTTCCCTATAACGGTCCCACATGGCTCGCGTTGCGCCCGATCGCAGCGTGGCCCTGTAGGCGGCATCTTTTTTCTCTGCGGCTTCTTGACATTCCTCATCGTACCAGTTGTTCTTTCGGGCTCGCTGAAATCCAACTACTTCTTCGGCGGCGGTACTTAATGATCGGGAAATGTGGTTCCACTGCTCGCGTACGTCGGATTGTTGAAGAGTGCTCTCAGAGAGCAGGTGTGTGAGTCGAGTGGCGAATAAATTGGCAGTCCGTTGTGATTGCAGCTTTTCGACGTTAAGCTTTCCTTGCATTGTTGGGCGCACATTTTTTGCTGCACAGAGGCGGGTTCGTATCTTGGCTACAACAAGATAGTGGTCCGAGTCGATGTTTGGCCCTCGGAGTGTACGTACGTCCAAAACGCTTGAAGCATGCCTTCCGTCTATCACAACATGATCGATTTGGTTTCTCGTTTTTCGATCTGGAGACAGCCATGTAGCTTGGTGGATGTTCTTATGCTGGAACCTAGTACTACATATTACCATATTTCGGGCCCCGGCGAAGTCGATCAGCCTCAGTCCGTTATCGGACGTTTCGTCGTGGAGGCTGAATTTTCCGACAGTGGCGCCTTGGCCACCTTGGCATTAAAATCGCCAAGCACGATTTTGACATCGTGTCGGGGCAGCGCTCATATGTACGTTCCAAGCGCTCATAGAAGAGATCCTTGGACGCCTCATCCTTCTCTTCCGTCGGGGCATGGGCGCAGATGAGCGAGATGTTGAAGAATCTAGCTTTGATGCGGATTGTGGCTAGACGTTCGTCCACCGGGGTGAACGCCAGTACTCGGCGACGGAGTCTCTCTCCTACCACGAATCCAACACCGAATTTGCGATCCTTTACGTGGCAACTGTAGTAGACGTCGCAAGGCTTCACGCTTACGTTACCTTGCCCAGTCCATCGCATTTCTTGGATGGCGGTGATGTCAGCCTTTGTCTTCCCGAGGACATCAACCAGCCGGGCAGAGGCACCTTCCCCATTAAGGGTCCGGATATTCCAGGTGCATACCCTTAAATCATAGTCCTTTATACGTTTGCCGTGGTCGTCATCAGAAAAAGGAGGTCTCATCCGAGGCTGTTTGCTTCTTTTCATTGGGCGGGGTTTTAACGTGGCGGGACCCAAACCCAGCGCATTTATATGCTTTACCATTAGCATTTTGATGAAATTCAATTAATGATGAACTATTTTTGAGTATTGGATATTTAACACGTGAATTATTATGTTTGTTACATTTGAAAATTATATGTTCAATATCTTCAACTGTATTACAAGATTCGGAATTTGGATTTTGAAAAATATTCATTATTGATATATGTAATTTTCCTTTAATTTTAAGGAACGCATTTTATTTTTTTCTTTTTTAATGTACTATTATATTTTTTCTTTTTTAATTTAATTTTCTTTTAGTTTCTAATTTTAAATCTTATTGGTTTAAAAACGAACACATTTTTTAATATCATTTAATTTAGAAACTTATTTTATATATTTTTTTCTTTTTTTTTCTTAATTTAATTTTTTTGTTTTTTTTTGTCACATTTTCCTTTAATTTATAGTTTTTAATGCTTTAAAAAGAAAAATATTTTTTATTTCATTTAATTTTTAGAAAACATATTGCTAAAAGACAAACAAAATAACGCTAAAACCCCTTCGTTAGCAGAGCTTTCAATTAGTCTGTTGAAAGACAGAAAAGAACTTTCAGGATAATTGCCAGAATTGCCAGTTTCTTACGAAAGATTTTTGTCTTTCGAAAGACTGTGGTGAATTGAAAGAAAATTGCCAGAATCGCGCTGTTAAAAAGCTTATTGCCCGGAATATGTTTCGGCCGCAATTGATTTAAACCAGCAGCGACCAGGTAGAGCTTTTACCCTGTGCGCGCTCATATTAAATCGACCTAAATAAAATACGTAAGTCCATTGATTTCATATGAGGGCGCGCAGGGTGAAAGCTTTATCTGGTCGTCTCTGATTTATGAATAAATCCACTTACCGACAGTTACACGCCTCACGCGTCGCTCCAGTGTTTTTGCTTGTCGGCCCCAGGTCGAAATGAAATAATTTATCTCGGTGCAAACTTGTATGGCTGCATGAAAGTGGGTTTGCATCGATTCTAGACTGGGATCTATCGCACAACCCGTCTCCAAATCTATATCCATAGTTGTGTAGAGTATCGGCTGCATTGGATCGGTACGCCAGTTCGTTCTAAGGTAGAGAAGATGCATATAAGAATTTAATAAGGAAGATAAATAGACATTAAACTAGATATGCACTGCCACCTAACGGATCTATTGTGCAGTCTACTCTTCAAAATACTTGGTCTAATTTTGGAGTTCCCAGCAAGTTTATGTCCATACTCAAAAGCACTTTTCATCTCCGTAGTCAATTTATATAGGGCAGTAGTGCTTTCGGACCCTCCCACCCTGTGAACGCGCTGGTTGCGATCCAAAGGAATCTGCTTCAGAGTGTTCAGAGAGAAGTTAAGCCTTAACTACTAGGCCTGCATGATTAAGCTAGCGAGTATTCTCTTCTTCTGAATATCGAAATGAAGTTTACCCGCTCACTTCTTCACGCCTATGGAACCTATGATAGAGCAGGTGTCCCTCAACGTACTTCGTCAGTACTGAAGTACTACATATCCCAGTTATTGAATAAATGCAGCGGCCATACGAGTGATCGCCTAAGCTCTCAGATCTCTAGCTCGATGATACACTCTCACGGGAGGTTCTGAAACTGATCTCCTTACTTTGGCAGACTAGGTGGATACTCAGCCCAACACCTTGCTTAGCTTTGTTAAAAAGTCTGCTCACCTCCTTTCTAAGTGCTTTGAGTTTCCAAGACTTCTAGATTTTCTGAAGATGTTAGGTTTAAAGATTCGCTTTAAGCTTCTTCTCAAAAATTATTCAACCCTGTGAAACCATTCTGTTTTTTCTCGTAAACTTCCGGAAAAACGCCGCCGGCTTCGGTCTATTAGTGGATATATGTATCCGAAGACTTTGAAGAATGTGGATGTGACGCTTATACCCAAGGCGGGAAAAGCCTCTCCTAAGGATTTAAGACCTATCAGCCCCTCTTTCCCTCATTGAGGACCTTGGCTGACGGACTTTTTCTATTTTAAGGGCAGATCAGTGGGCTCTGACTTGTATTCAATTGTTATAGTTAAAGAAATATCTTTTAAGAACAAAGGCTTCGTGGTTGATGACTTCATCGAGATCGAGGACGCTTTTAATTCCGTGCTACTAAAATCGATATGAAAAGCCTGACTAATCTAGGAATCGGGAACATTTCATCAAGCTCCGATACAAAAGAGTCAGGAAGTTCGCTCACCCTTCCTCTGGATCGTCGTCGTCAACGACATCTAGGAGAGGCCGCCGGTTAATTTCCTATGCTGACGAGGTTCACTCATTGCAAGAGAAGAGTTTCTGGACTCTGTATAATTCGTTGCGAGGGTACTTCAACTTAGTTACAACCCAGCTACTACCTATACTATCTATCTGTCTATCTGTCTTAAAACTCCTCCTCGTCTCCTAACAACTTCCGCTTTAAAGACGCTTGCTTCATTACTCACCTCAATATTTTGTGTCGCACAAAGTCCAAAGAACGTTTAGAGCATTGCACCAATGTCAAAATCATTCTTGAATTATAGTATGAAAAAAGATCCATACAATCAGTACGTAAATGACTCAATTCATAACGCAAGCCTTCATAATTTCTGAACTGCAGACTTCTCAGTGCATCATCTGGAACCAGGTAGATTGTGCGATAGATCTTTTGAAATTGTATCCAATCCCATTTGTCAATAGGATAATTTCCCTCAACGCGCCAATTATTTTCGTTGAGCTTCTCCAATGGTAATTGGTAAACGCGTCGTCCTTTCGAATCGACTAGACCGAATTCCAATAAATCCACAAACATATTAATCAGATCAATAACGGCACGTTCAATGCACACCGAATTGCGCTCGATGATGGACTCTGCAAAGAAGAGTGTTATCAAGGTTAAGAAGTAAACTTCGCTATGAGCGTAACTAAGTCGTCACATACCTAACTCTGCACGCAATTTATTGCTCATTTCTAGATACTTTTCCGATGAGATGGGCTCTTTGGGTTGGTAAACGTATAAGAAATCGGTCAAATTTTCCATTTCCCTAACTACGCGTATCGTTTCAATATTCACCACAATCCTATAGAATGTCTCAACTTCATCGACTTTCTACAAAGGGAGAGAAATATGAAGCTATAATTTGAAAAAAACGGACCCCGGAGGAATAAGCACACTCACATCGTCAAGAGCTTGCACAAAATCTTCAAGATTTTCTGAGATCCAGGTAATAGATAACAGAGCTGGTTTGAACATTATGGAAATTTCTTGCAAGCGAAAACGCATAATATTTATGAACACTGACGAAATTGATTGTCGAAAATTATCGTAACGTTTAATAACTTCTTTGAGTTGAAGGGCTGGATCGAGAATCCGGTCTTTGCAGTAGGTTATAACGCTTGCTATATTGGGAACCTCTGGAAAATAAAAAAAGAACATTAATTTATAATATACACCCAAATTCATAAAAAAGAAGACTAAAACTCTTTTATAAATCGAAAATTTTTATGAAAATGTCTTTATTTTTTATGAATAAGGCCAGTAGATTTCAGAACTTATGAAATTAAAGATTGTCGTTTCTATCGGCCGTATTTTAAGCCGCAGCTGGCTTATTATTTGTGGGAGAGGTGGCTCTGGTTACCCTTCTCGATTTTGAGACGTGCACCACCTACTTCCGATCTAAGGTCCGTTGGCATAAGTAGGCCCTGCCACAGTCGAAGGCCTCTCGGGCCTCCTCTTCTTTGCTGAGGTTGGTGTTGCCGACTCGGTCGCAGATCTTTACCGCCGCTTTGAGTTGTGCTTTAGCCTTCAGCTTGAACCCTGGGAATCAGCTGTAGAGCGCAGAAGTATAATGCCATCAAGAACGCGAAACTTTACTCCAAACAGAAGAATATTTCGATGAAAGAATTCTCAACTTTAAATGTTCCCTTATCATTGGAATTTCTAGCTAGATTCAACCAAGGCACCGACACAGTGTTGCTAGTTGGGGGTGAGACCAATCGCTTATCTTTTGAGAAGTAGCGCTAGTTGCTCATCCCAAGTGCTTAGAGGTCCTTGTCACCTTTGTCCTTCCATTGCATTGTGATCACCCTGGCTTTCGTTGTCTACCCGCGGACTGCGAGTCGGAGTTCGCCTTTTGGCTCAACCACATCTGCTCCGCTTCCCTGGTTCCGTAGAACTACTCTTAGATATTGCTTTGTGGTTGGGGGAAAGTACTATTGACTCTCTATGAATATATTATTCCACTTGACGCAATTGCCTTAGTACATAGTTTTCTTTGACTCAAGCATGATATCTTCTACACTGTCTGTCAATCCATTTTCTTATACTCGGAATGAGCGTCCGTTTGTACCGCCGACACTAAGTGTGGCCACTTGTCGTAACTTCCTGCTGCTGCTCAAAACTATCTTAGATGTCTGATGTGCCTGCTCAGGGCCTGTTTCTGTCAGCCACCTTTACATCGCTTCACATTGATTGCCTCTTCTGCCAGCTTTTCAACCAACATGGCAACACCCTGTGTGGGTATACCATTCCTGAAAGCGAATTTCGCGTCTAATAGTCCTTTCGCAGCTACTAGCTACTCTTGTAAATTGTACGCTCTTTTTCCATCGCTTCTTATATATAAATGGTGATATGTTGAAGAACCTCCCGATGGGTTTCTAGCCTTGGGTGGGCGTACTAAGCACTGCTGCCTCCATATATCGGGTAACGTACTTTCGCCAAGGCACTCCTTGAACGAACGGATAGAGACATCTGGACTGGCCCTGGAGCTAAGATTGAGCACTCGATTTGGGATGGAATCGGGGTCTGGATATTTTCGGTCAATGTGAAAATTTTGCAGTAATTTCTGATTTTTTTTTCTTCTAAAAGTTGGCATTAACAATTTGTAATACCATTTCGAGGAATGTTATCTGTAGTCAAAACTACTGTTGTTTCCACATTTTTAGTAGCCACCATTTCCAGCCAGTTCCCAAAGATCTTGGTCCACGCTGTTGCATAGGCTCATATTAATTGACGCAAGCTTGAAACATACAGCTGGTTTTCCGTCGGCCCCAGGGACTTTGTTGTTCTTAGGCCTCATTTTTTCTGTTCTCACCTCGTATTTGGCACGGAGGCGAACATAAGCTTCATCTCTATACATTGCTGTAAGTTCTTCTTCTTCAAGCGCGCCACCTTTGCTGCCATTGGAAAAGGTTTAGAAGTGATTCTCCATTCCCCAGTGCTATCTGGATGTGTGCTTCATTTGCGGTGCGTCATTTCTGCCTGTCAGCATCACAAGCACTTTGTATTTCCGTCTTTCTGCATCTCCTTTCTTTCTCTTGAAAATTTACCTCTCCTTCCTATTCTTCTTTATGTATTGCATAATTTTCGCTTGTGTCGCTTTTTGCTCTCTGAACTAAAGGGGACTCATAGCTTCCAACAAGCGCTCCAAACTTCTTGAACCTGAATAGCTTAAGCTCTGTGTCGCTGAGGGCTGTCAGGATTTGTTAAAAGGTCTGGATCATTCAAGGACATTCAGATATAAGATTTTAAAGGAATCTTTTCCCCTGGACCTATGAGATCACGAAGCGAACTAATGATAAAATCAGTTCATCTAACACAATTTAACTTTACCATGGGTAAGAAGCTAAAAACGCAATTCTGCTAAAAATAGTTTTGGAGGCTATGCACAGTCATCTTAAGTCCTACACAAACGTTATCCTGATTCATTTTAAACTAACCTTTACTTTTTCGAGGAGTACCTACTGTGTTCTTTATAAAATTTTGCATACACATTCTTCTTACCCAATTTCAGCTTCCACATCCATTCGGTCTCCTTGATCAATTGTCTAATAGCCGGATCCAGATTGACTGTGTACTCGGCATACTCCTTGTGACACAGCAATATGGGCGAATTCAAAAGGCAACGCACTTCTTCAGCATAATCATACCAAGCCTTGTGATAGGTCATCTCATAGTGGCATATGATTCCATTCATATAGTTGTAATAGCGTACTGTACGCTGTGCCTTCTTGTGCGCCAAAACGCACTGCCTATACTTGAGCACCTTCATCGGTTCATCGATCTTTTTGAAAATCGAACGTATCCAAGTGATGCGACCAGCAACTGGTGGCATATTACGCCCTATAAATGGATTACCACGCTCCTCATTGTAGCTTCGGAAAGAGTTTTGGAAAGTTTTTAGAACATAAAATCTTAGTTCATTAAATGCCACTTACACATCCTTCAGCAAAAACATTTCCTTTTCCAGCATCTCAACAACTTCCAGGTAACGCCGATCCAAGCATAAGCACTCCAAGCCCAAATGCTCAAAACGTTGTAATATCAATATTACCGATTCGGCAATGGGTACATCAGCGATCTGTTGTTTTACGAATTGTTGCATGCCCACCTCTGCCTGTTCGACCTCCTTGATGAAGGCATTGTAGTCCTTATTGAACAAGTCAATGCGGTAATCGAGCGGATCGTATGGTTTCGAAGCGATGGTACTGCGCGCGCCCTTAATCTGCGCATTGAATTTCTCCATACCACTGATATTGATGCGATCCAACACTGAATATATTAACTCTGTATTGAATATATCTCTGATCTGCAAAAAATATGAGAGAGACTTTATATCGAAAAAAGAAGTTGTATCGCATAAGAAGCTGCACACCTTTTCGAGACGCGCTTGAAACTTCTGCAAGCAAGTAAATGTATAAACCTTTGAGACAATCCAAGGATTTTCATTTGCGAAGGCCATATCTTCAACGGTTTGCAAATAAATGGTCTTGTAGTATTCGATAATCTCATTGCATTTATTTATTTTTGCTATAACATTATTTGGTGGTAGATTCCAGAGCACCATGCGATCGCTATCCGTAAGATATCGGCGACTTGTCAATGTTAATTGATTTGAGATCTTCACAAAAAGGCCAGTCACATTGCTGGGGGTATTGAAGTAATGCGCTGTTTTCGAGACGTTACGTATCGCTACCATCAAACCGGGCAGGCTGCTAATGATTTCATCCGGCGAAGACCTAAATAGTCAGCCATAAAAGGAGACGTGAGCGAGGAGTGCTAGAGATGAATTTAAGTGGTGCATTTTTTACATTACCTATATAAGGGATCCCAAAACTTCTGCAGTGATGACATATACCGCACATTATCCTTGGCTTCGTTCAGCACTAAGGTCACCTGGTTGTCGATTTCCGCCCATTTCTGTTAAGTAAACAATGGCAAACAAAGCTAGAGTTCTAAGTATTTGTCGTCTACTAAGTTTAACGAATCTTCATTCACCTTCAGTAGCTTCGAGGAACGCGACAATATCAAACACTGTTTGTGATTGTTAAAGGCCCTCGATGATACAAATTCCATAATTGATGTATAACGCGCCAATTGCCGTCGCCAATTGACCAGCATTTGTAGTGGGCCAACATCGGGTGGATCGCGTAATATCTGCTTGCTTTCTACCAATATGCCCTGTATTTGACGCAACCACTGCGCAAAATAGCGCTCAACCAATCGTACACGTCCCACATCCTTGGCACTGGCTTCGATTTGAAATTTCACCAACAGCAAACCCTTGAAAAGTTCATGTGACACTTCGAAATTAACGCGCGTCGATACCGTAGCCTCAGACGATTGTAAAAATATATTATACATATTGAGTATGTGAAAGAATTTGCGCTTCTGCTCTGGTTCCGCAACGCCAAAATCTGTGACTACTTCCAAGGATGCGGTCAGCACGCGTTTCACAAACTCTTTGATGACATACAAACAATTGCCATCCTCGGTGGCCCAACGAAACATAGCCACCTCGTCGGAGACGGTACGATTCTCTATGGCTTTATTATTATTATTGCGATATATGATCACCCAAGCGCCTTTCATTTTAACAAGATCGCTCTTCAGGCAAATGGCCCTCTTTATGTTCGTATTTTTCAGTTTATCCTGATACCGACCCGATTCGGCGGGATAACCTTTCATATTTGTATAGGTAATCATGCAAGCGCGTGGTCCTTTGTCCTCGAATATGCCACTTAGTAGTTCCACAAAGGACTGATCGTCAACTAAACCCATAATTAATTCGTCTACATCTATATTCAGTAAATCGGCGGCGATCTCAATGACGTAGCGCTGATTGGCACCCAAAGCGGAGATGCGATGTTGGCGATATTCTTTAAGTACTTGAAAACGCTTGAACTCACTTTCTTCTCGTTCTTGGTCGGCGACGCTCAGACGTCGAGCTGTATGTTTCTGTATCGTGCGCGAAACGCCAAAAAGTTTGCCCAACTTATGGTAATTTTTCTCGCCGCTATCCATATTTCGTCACAATTAATTGATTTCGTAGCTATTTTTTCGTATTCTATGCCGGTATTTGAAAAATTCAATGCAAATATCAAAAGGAAAATTGCGTCCGTTTTGTAGGAAAAAATTTTTTCGAATGATTTTTTCCATTTGACGCAAGGTTTTGATTTGACATGAAAATTTATCGAATCCAGGCAAAGTCATGACCCTGCAAGCCACAGCTAACCAGTTGCCCCTGAAATTCAACAGATTTACACACACACTCGCAACTTTTTAGCTATGCTACCCACACATTTACAAATTTATTTTTCCGACTGTCAAAACAAAATTCTGAGTGAGAGAACCGGACCTAATAAAAATTTTTACTGTAATAAGAATTTTATGCGTTAGAGCGAGTAAGTGGAAATGAAGCAAAATTTGACAGCTTTGATCACAGAGGCTGTGACTTTAGCAAAAGTTTGACATCTTTGATCACAGTAGGCTGTAAATAAAAGCGTTAATTTTGCAAAAACATTTGAAGGTAAGAGAACGTTTTAACAATTTGCATTGTTTATAATGGAATTTTTTTCTTTTAGATTGCCGAAACATTGCGATTTAATCATATAATTAAGGTATGTATTAGAATTATTCACATATTTGTATATTTTAATTGATAATTTTGCATTTACAAATTTGCGTTTTTCATTCTAAATTTATCTTCGACCCTGCTACCACGGAACATCAACGCCACCTCCAGTCAGGCTCCACACCAGCATATCCACCACCTTCAACGCCGCCACCAATAAACAGCGCTGCATACATTATTCGGTAAGTTTTCATGCGACGAATAAACGTTGCTTCTGCTGCAACTGCCTACATTAATCATGTTCCTGGTGCTTCCCGATTTGCACATTTCAAAAGAAAAGCTGTTTTTGCAATTAATAAACCTTATGGCGTACAGAAACAGCTTCCTCTAAAAACCTGCGAAGCGTGAAGTACCTGGAACAGGCTTATTTAGTGCGTTCCAGAACGTCTACGATTTGCAGGTTTTGCAGGATTTAGTCCAAAGTCGTTCCCGTACGCCACGTTCACATAAGGCTTATTAAAGGCAAAAACAGCTGTTCCGGAAAACCTGCAAATCCTGCAAATCGTGAAGTACGGGAACAGGCTAATTATGTGCAAATGTAAACAACAAAAGAAAGTGCAGTGTTTACATATGTAAAAAGTGTAGTAGGTCAGCCTTTGGAGGTTTTCCAAAACGAGTCAGTTCAACAAGTTGTAAATTGGAATTTCATGGTTGTGCGCTTAAAAACTGATATGTTTTGGAAAACAGTCTTTCTTACGATTATGCGATACCTTTTTATGTGCATATATTTTCAAATTTAGGACTGGTGAATGCGGTCATTCTGGAAGCCATAGTTTACAAAGTGTAGTGCACAGTTCAACAACAGTGATTGGGTTTGCTACTTCATAGCAGCAGTGGAAATGGAAACATTGCTCTGCTATTGCTACTTCTCTACTTGAATAGATAAGAAGCACGGCCAGAATCGGAAAACACACGAGGACCTTCCTTGTTTTACTTGGTTCTATGTTTCGTTGAGGCACAGATCAGGTAGGAGAACTAAAATATGAACGAAGTGATATTTGTAGTCAGAGTAATAGCACATACAACAATATTATGATAGCCTCAACGAAACATAGCACTAATTAAAACAAGAAAGGCCTTCTTGTGTTTCCCGATTCTGACACTGCTTCTCATCTATTCAAGTAGAGAAGTTGCAATAGCAGATCCACGTTTCCGTGCCACTGCTGCTATGAAGTAGTGAACTCAACCACTGGTAGTTGTCATAATTCGCAGTAGTAACAGTTTAACATGAAGGTAGAATTTTTATTTTTGGATTCCTGATACGAATAAGTTTATTTTAGTTCCGATTCTGCATAATCTTTTTTTTTCCTTCTCTTGAAGCAATGGATTTGTCACCACTGTTCCTGGGAGATACCGAAGCGCTCTCTCCACCACGCACGAGCAACACAGGTATTTCGAAAATATACATACATATACATTTACAATATGTTTAATAGTTTTTAATCAAACATTCCTGCGCTTTCAGATGTAGCCCTACATAGAAAGCGCTTTCATGTGGCACTGCCTTACGAGGAGCGCTTTGTCTCCCAGCCAACAGTAACCACCAACACGGGTGTAGCCACTACAACAACAACAAGCAACACAGGTCAACAATTTACCTTGTCTCACCTGCTGGAGAGGCAAAAAGAAATGTTTGATGGCGTCATGGCCGCCATTGGAAGGGTTGAGTCAAAGGTGGACGGAATAGCAAATGCTCTGGCCGAAAAGGTTATATCAATGTACATATTTATGAATGCTAAAATTATTGTTTAATAATTTAATTTTTTTTTCAGATGCCCGAACGCGCGGAAGTTCAAGCTCAAGGGCAGCTACTGCGAGAGTGCAAAGTGGTGACCTCGAAAGTTCACCAAAGTATTTCCCGAATCACTGGAGATGCTATTAGTAAAGAGCATACTTTGCTTCAAAGTATGCTTCCACTATCATCCCAGGAAAAGTTAAATACTTTGGAGAATCTTTTGGGAAACAAACCACACTCCGATGCGATGGTAATTTTTGCTAATTTTTTTTTTGTTTTTTATACACATATACAAATGTATGTATATATCATATTAGTTGTATATATGCATTTTATTTTACTCATATTAATTTTTATTCGTATATACATATGTATGCAATTTTTTTTTATTAAAATTTGGTTTATAGTATGTATAACAAAAATCGTAAAAACCAAAGTTCCAAACTTTGTACAAATAATAGGAAAATTCGATAAAATTTAATTTAATTTTCATGCACTTTTCCAGCTTTTTGATACGAATTTTAAAAATGTTTTGAGTGTGCAATTCTGTAGCCCACTGATTTTTAGTATAATAATATGCAAGTTTGAAATTTTCACAAATGCGATTTTTTTGTGAACGGATTGGCTTACTTTCTCCCATACAAAAATAAACTCAATCACACAAAAGAAAATCTAAAAAATGCCGCAAATTTGTAGAAACTTAAAACTTAAATCTTATTATAATAAAATTCAGTGGACTATAAAATTCCATACTCGAAATATTTTTACAAATCGTATCAAAAAGCGGGAAATGGGCATGAAAATTTATGGAAATGGTTTGTAGGATTTTTGTTGTACTATGAGCCACTTAACTCTATCTTTCAAGAACACGCAAAACAGCATATGTCAACAAAACATATTTTACCGTCATAGAGAACTATATTATAATTAAAAAACAATACATATTTAGCTTGTTCCCGTACTCTAGGATTTGCAGGTTTTACAGGAACAGCTGTTTCTGCCTTTGATAAACCTTATGTGAACGTGGCGTATGGGAACAACTTTGGACTAAATCCTGCAAATCGTAGACGATCTGGAACGCTCTTATTATATAATTACTTTTTCGCTGTTCACAAACTTTTGAAAAATTTGTTTTCAACAACTAAATATTTTCTTTTAAATAACAGTTTTTGCTGTGACTTACCGCTCTGTAAACATATGATATTTTGCTTGTCTGTGAAAGATTTTGACGATTTTTAGTTAAAGATGCAGTTTTACTATTTTAAATAAGATCTTTCGATTGGTGTTAATTTATATTTCGTTTATGTAGTCATATATTATATTTTATTATTTACATTTATATTTATAATTGCATTTATGTACATATCTAGTATTTATAAATTTTATAATCTTTTCCAGCTGAACATAATTTTAAAATTGAAGGGTGCTAAGGGTTGTGTGAAACACGTGTTGAGAAGCATTTTTGCCGACACTCTACTCATTTCATACAATTATGAGGGCAAAGCCAACAAAGCTCCACTTCTGGGGCTAAAAACAATAGAATTAGTTTTCGGTAAATATGTTTTAATTGTTTATTTGACTTATTTCAGGAAGTAATGCATTTATATTTTTCCAACAGATGCGTTTGTGAGTATGCCCAAAATTGACCTCATTGCGGAAATCAGAAAGCACGTGTTCCTAAGCCACAATAGGTACAAACAAATTGTAATAAAAAAAAAAATTAAACATAATAACAAATCTAACAATAATTAATTTAATTACCTTATTATTAATCTCTAAAAAAAAGTAACATAAAAATTTAATAACTTTCCAATCTAAATTTCAAAAACGTTATTTAAATACGGCTATTCGGGATTTTTTGTATATCGACTGCGGAGTGGAAGATCGACCTCGGCAGCCAGTTCGAAAATGCCCTATCTCAAAAAACTTTTCAAGAACGCCCTATTTCAGAATTTTATTAAAAAACGCTTCCGAGTTCGGTTCAAAAAGGCCCTATCTCACTTCAAAATGTATTGAAAATGTGCTGAGATAGGACGTTTTTGAAACGAATTCTAAAAAACGAATTGAAAAGTTTTTTGAGATAGGATGTTTTCGAGCTGGCTGCCGAGATAGGTCGATCTTCCACTTAGCAGTTGATATGCTCTTGAATTCTGTATTTGTGGTTTTTGGTAGGTAATGAAGTAAACTTTTATATTGTATTGCTGTAAGAAATTTCACTACTTTTTCTACCAAAAACCACAAATACACATGCAAGGGCATATACAAAACATCCCGACTACCTTTATTAATTTGTAAATAATTGTAAATAGTGTAAAAAGTAAATTTTAACAATAGTTTTTTTAATAATTTTATATTAAAATTTGCATACTGGAATTTTAACAACAAAAAACCTACCTACCTACCTATTTATAAAAGCTTAGTAATTAGTAAATGACATAGTTTTAAACATTTTAACAGCAGAAATAACAATAATTAATTGAATTACTCACTGATCTGATTATTTAAATTAATATTTTATTATTTAATAAATTTTAATACTACATTATTTTGTCATTATGAAAGCGGTCATATTTATGTTTTTAAATATGTTATTGAAATAAATAAATGAATAATGAAAAAATTACTTTTTGTACAATTTACTTAAAAAAATTGTGGTTATAAACACCATAGCACTAACTACTTCAGTAGGTATCGTTAACTACATGGTAACCATAATATTAGCTACTTCAGCAGCTATCTTTAGCTACATGTTAACCACAACATTAGCCACTTCAGCAACCATCGTTAGTTACATGTTCACCACAACATTAGCCACTTCAGCAACTATCATTAACTACATGGTAACCATAACATTAGCTACTTCAGCAGCTATCATTAACTAAGTGTTCACCACAACATTAACCAAGTTGGGAGGTAGCGCTTTTATATAAGTGGGGTGTCTATTTAGACGTTTCTTTTCAGTAACCTAGAGCGCGCAATCTGATAATGAAGATTACATTATACTTCATCCTGCTCAGCGGTATATGATTCAGTACTAAGCACACTCTAGTATTCTCGGGGGCTTCGATTTCAACTCTGATAACACGGATCACTGCAAGACTAGCCTAGCACCAGCTACCTCTTTTTCCATTAAAGGATGAGTGGATAGGGGGCAGTGGTTGGAAAGAGGCATCGGTGAACTTTTGCACGAATGGGTCGAGACTTGACCGAAGTGTCGGTAGACGTGGTGTTTTCCAGGGAGATCTCCATCAACCTTAAATTGAGGCTTCCAGATAATTGTAGTGTTTTTCAGACGGAGCTTGCTGCTATCAAGGAAGCAGGCGATTGGCTGTTGTTGTGTGCGATGCCGGTAAAGGAAGTGAACTCTAAACCTGTTGGGTAATGCCTTAATTCACTTTCTGTCGCGTCGTAATATTACTTTTACAGACTTCTGTAGGTGCCAGGTCATAGTGATATCGCTGCAAGAAAAGACCGAGTTGGAATTCTCTCGACTATTTCTCGGTTCTGGTGGGTTGACTGGCAGGCCATAGTCCTACCGGCTTCACGCAGTGAGACTAAATATCACACCAGACCCCTTTTGTCGCAGCTGCATGCAGGACGGCGAGATGGAATCATCTCAAAACTTTTGCTATATATCGGCTTAGGTACTTGGGTTCGTACTCTCAAGCTTGTACAGAGGAGCTCACCGGAATTGGCATCTGTCGCCTGCGAAACTTTGTTACCGTTTGCAGTGGTATCACAAAGGACCAACGCTCACGGTCTAAGTAACCACCTTAGCTATACCACCTAACTTAACCCCCTATTGCTATTAGAATCGGATTGATCACCTGCGAAGCTGCCCGCAGCATGATTGGTAATACTACGCCTATACCAAGGGATCGTTTTTCTTCCAGAAGGTCCTCAGAAAAAAACAGCAGGGTGTTTATAGCACCGAGTTTGTCGACCCTGCCCCCTATTAGGTGTATTTTCTAGATGGAGTCCAACGAGTCACCAGCAGACTCGGTTCATGAACAATTTAACCTTCTTATTCAAGTTAGATGAGATTACCCTTTGGCGTGGATTCAGCTCAGCCTGATTGACTTCGCGGTATCGTAGATGAATTCGCAAATTTCCCAGTTAAGCGTCCAGGGTGGCCTTTTCGTCATTATTTAAGGAAGCATTATACTGGCCGCAGACCTTACTTCTGTAGCATACGTTGAAGGATAGGGTTATCCTCCCGGCTTCTGAAGGTCCTTGTAGGTTCATTATATCACCAGCTGAAACTTCTGAACACTATTGGCCTAACCAATAGAGTTTGGGTCCTCTGGATTTCGGGACACGTTGGTATTGAAGGGGAAGATATACACAAATATGCCCAACAATAATAATAATAAAGGACCAACTAATGGTCTATGTAGACGTCAGTTAGGGAGGTAAGCATATACTCTGATGGCCAAGCGGTGGTCAGGGCCTTGAACGTAATGGTGATGTACTCGAAACTGGTGGTCTAGGATTAGACAATCTGTCCTCACAGCAACTTTGAAATACTCTCTTATAGGCCTAATTTGGTTTCTAGGACACAGCGACGTTGCGGAAAGCTGCATGGCCAACGAATTAGCAAGGAAATGTGGGGCGCACTTTTGTTGTTATTGTAGTGGCACCACTAAGGCCGGCCTAAATCAATTTGTAAATACATCTATCATTATCGTCAAGCTCAGCTAACGGTAGGACCAGAAAACGTGCTGTTTCAAGGGGGTTGAACCGGAAGGATAATGATGTTTGCGGGGTGAGCTTGAGTGGGCATGTGCAGAGGTGGTTGATGTCGTGGAGTGAATCTATTCATGCCGGGCATGCGTTAGGTATAACGGGTCGGGTAAAGATTGGTAGGAATTTAACCTACTACAATATACAGGGTGGTAACTGGGCCACTTTCGACCTCGTGTTGTTCATTATTGAACTGATGAGTCTCATGTCAGTTCAGCGAGCACGAGGTGAACACTAATACCATGTCCCCACCAAAAAGTTAACCATCTCGAATCGAACTTAACCACATCACTAACTATTGGTGTCCACACTGCGGTTTGAGGTTTATAAAACAGTACAAATATAAAGAACAGTGTTCGGACCTTCAAACCTCGATTCACTACTAAATCGCTGCAAAAATCGGACCAAAAACAAATTTTCCGTACTAGATTGAATTTTTTATTTTTGTTTCTGACATTAATTGTTTGACTAAAATATTTTCTATTTATACAAAATAAGAACGCGAGGCAATGCAAGGATAATATGTTACATATTTAGGTAATTTTTAGCATTTTCTATGAAGTAGAACGTATCTAACACTTAATTTTTTAAAAAGCAAACCTTTTCTACTTTATATAAATTTCATTCTACATATCTGTGTTCGTATGGAAAAGTAGCTTATGTCGAAAGGCTGGCTTTAGTATAAATCGGCATTCGCAGCATACGATTGCGAATGACTTTCGGGCGCTAAGCCGTTAAACAACTTTTAGCAAATAAACGTGCAAGAAAAATTTCCGATACTAGCAAGTCAATATTCTTTTTAAGTCTGATCAAAAAATTCCTTGTCGTTTAAAAAATAAAGGGAATGCCGCATTATACTAAAGCCGGCCTTTCGACATAAGCTACTTTTCCATTCGAACACAGATATATTTTTTAACAACTTAAGTAAAGTTCTGCATCCGCCAGTTTGTACAGCCATACGTCAAAAAATAACGAAGTTAATTTATTGACGCATTGCTATGAAAGAGTTACTTTTTAACAGTGAAATTTGGCTACTTTTCAATCTTTTCACTGAAACCAGTGGTGAACACTCAAAAAACGGCCCCAAGAGGGGCATAACATAAATGAAAAAAACGGAATAGATTTGAAGTCCAGCGGAGTAGAGGAGTAGATTTCAATTTTTTTTTAAAACCGGAGTAAATCTTAACTGATTTTAGTTGAGTCCAAACACTAGTAGGGAACGAATTCTTCATGATGCAATAATACAGGTGTTGTACGTTGTGACAGCGCCAACTTGTACGCCCTTAGCTCAATGTTGTATTTTGGAAGTACGTGAGAATCGGGGAATAAATGAAACCCATTTACGAAATAGTAGTAGACTTCCTACTTTTTTGTTACCTTATAGGATATATACTACAACAGAAAATGAAAGAATTTATATGCAATGTATTGAATAATTTAATCTGTTGCACTAATTTTGACTTACCCGATTAAACTAATTCTTCAACGATTTATTAAGTGAAACGATTTTTATGTTAAAGTTAGATTTGCGTTAGGAGGATTTTTTATATTTTTAAAACTACTTCAGCAAATCATAAAGCACAATACATACTAGCCGAACCTTAAGCTAAATACATATATATTTTTTAGAAGCTTTTATTTACTTTCACCTATGTAATCAAATCTTGAAATCCATTTTAACCAACTTCCCGATAAGATAGAGACTTGGAACTGCAAACTTAGCTCAGAAACCGATGACAATGCAATATGAAAGTTGAACTAATCTGCTAGGTGGCGCAGGTGTGGAGATATTTGAAAACTCGTATTTTTGGTCCGATTTGGTTCATATTAATAACGTGTATTACTTTCATGGAAAGAAATAACTCCACAAAAAATTGTGCCCTAAATTTAACTTTTTAGTATTTTAACAACTAATGAAGGCTTGTTTAAAAAAAAAATTAATTAATTAATTATTAATTAAGTGTTTGAGTTCTGGTTTCCCCTGAGTGGTACAGCAGTGGAAAGAAACAAAAAAATATATATATATAAGTTTAGTAAAATATCGTAGAATTTGTATCTTTTGAAAAGATCAATACATGGGAGGCCAGCGTGGTTATTGTCCGATGTAATTATAGTAATTTTGCTGCAGTAGTTACTTAAATATCGCAGTTTTCGTATTTTCCAAAAATACTTCTATATGGAAGGCAAGCACAGTTTTAACTCGATTTCACCCATTTTCATTACCCATCTAGCCTGGACAAAGAGTAACAAGTGTGCCAAATATTATTGCGAAATGTCATTTAGTTTCCGAGAAAACGAGTTTTGACCGTTGCTCCATACAACTGAACCACTGTGCAGCGCTCTGGTGGATGAAGGATTTTTAGTGCAATGTACTGAATGACTAAATCTTTTGCATTTGACTTACCCGACTAAATTAATGCTTTAATGATTTATTAAGCGACTTTATACGAAAGTACATCCGACTTTTGAAAAAGAGTTTTTTTATATCACTGCTGAGATCGCTAGTTTCGCTCATTTTTAACAAGTTTGAAAGAAAGCTTGAACTCGTTTTAAGCAACGTTCCGTTAAAGGAATAAAAAACTTGTTCAAGCTCCTTAATTTTGTTTAAAAATTCTCTTGAGGGTTTTAAAGTGCTCCTCTTGAGATCTGGTCAACCCAAGTAAAAGATGGCTCTTGGCTAACGTGCTCTGAGAGACAAAGCTTGCGGATTATGTAACCCGCAACATACTCTAGCGCGTCTTCGTGTAAAACCTCGATGTCCTGCATATCCGATTCAACTAAACGATCTTCGCCACTAGCGTCCTCGTGTTCGCCTAAAAAGCTGCTTTGATCGTCTAGCGCGTCGAAGTCCAGCCACTGCGTATCATCAGCTTCTACATTGCCGCGTGCTGAGAGGGCTTCCGTATTCCGTGCTATTTTAACACAATATAAGAAAGTCGCGAAATATGTAAATGTATAAATACATACATAAACTGGTTAAAAAAAAATATATATTTACCTAGAAGATATTTCCGCAGTCGGTATTTAAACTGCATGGGGGTGGGGTTATCATGTAGCCCACCTTTCGCACGCATTGCCCCGAAAAAATTTTCCACAACATCCTGGTTTAGCCGGTATGTTACGATGTATTCCATACCATACCTTTCCTGCACGTACTGATACAAACCCCTCAGTGATTCGTTTGTCATTAACACACCTTTTTGGAAAGGTAACAAACAATTTTTCCCAAAAGCCCGCGTGTGCTGCATGCAGTTGTCCATTTTGGAAACGATTTCCAGCTGCTCCGACAAACACATTCCAAACGGTTTGGTGGATGGAAATGACTGCATCGTTGTAAGTTTCGAATTTAGTAAATCGAACCAATCGTTGACGATTTCAAAGTAGTCCGCTGTTTCGCATGCCATGTATACGTCAAGTCCTAAACTAAAACAACGACGTAAAGCGCTAGCTGTACTATGCGAAAAAAGTTGCGCAGCAAGTTTGACTTTTTGTCGTTCAGCATGGTGGACTGTTAGGTGGCGGTTAGAAATTTTATGGCTTATGGAGACATCCGAGACCGATGTATGTGCTAGCAAGTCGGAAATGCTCCGGGACGACAACAGAACGTTTTGAAATACAAGCCCATTATCGTTGTAATGATTTCGCAATAGCTTAAGCAAATGTGGTACATCGGCAAAAACAAAAACCTTCCCGTCAGTTGTAGGATTCGAAAACCATGTTTGTTCTAAAAGGTATACAAAACTATAAATGTACTGAATGAAAGAGCTCGAAAAATTCACATACCGTTGGAAACATTAAGCTCTTTCCAAAGGGCTAAATTCCCTCCTCCCATATCCGAAACAACCCCCACAACAGGATAGCCTACCTCTTGGAGCTGTTCAATCAAGTTGAACATAATCGATTTCGTCATCCTGCAGTCGTATGCGAAAAAAACAGGTTGCTTCCAAGAGCGCTTAAGTCCTCGAGCAATGACCACTTGCACATAGTTGCTTGGCTTTCGAACGGTGTCTGTGAGCGAATCGTACTCATAAGCAGGCTCCACTTTCATTTCATCGAAAGCTAAAATACAAAGTTTGTCACCCACTGACATGCCACTTGCGCTGCGCATTACGCTCAATGAAAAGCTCAAGACACCGTCTTCAAACTTAAGCTTTTGGCACCATTTCGCCATAGACGACTGACATGGAAGAGGAAATCCATGCTTAAGTAAATGGGTGTAGGCTCTTGGTCCGGCTGAATGCAGCGGTATGGCTGACGACATGTCTTTCCAAGACCAATGGATTGTTTTTTTCGGATTTTCGATCTTTCGCATTTGACCTTCTGTGAAAATCGTTTGCAGATTCGTTCGAAGGCTTTTCAACTCAGCCACTTGAGCCTTTAGCGCCGCAATCTCTGCTTCCAATAATGCGATGCTGTGATCTGTGCCGAATCTAAACCAGATATGTATATATACTTTATATCAATTTTAATTTACTTTTATCATAGTTACTGAGTCTGTGTTGAGGCGTCAACAAATTTCGAAGAAAACTCCGAAACATTTGAATCATTGACCATTTCGACTACCATAGGGACAGCATCGAGGCTTAATTTAATTCTTTTTTGGTCTGAACCAGACACAAAATCCGCAGTGGAAAAGTGAAGGGCGCATATTTTCGCCCAAGGTTTAAACTCCACACCACACGACTCCGCCCATTTTTTTCTTTTTAATTCGTGCTTAGGTACATGGAACAGTTTTATGCCTTCTTTTGCCCATGTCTTATGACACAAGAAGCAACTTACTTTTGACATACTGTTATTGCTAGAAACATCATACATAAATTTAAGTCTAAAGATTTAAGGTTTGTTGAGTATATATATATATATATATATATATATATATATATTCGATTTTATTTATTTAAAGCTTTTAAAAAAAGTTGTCTCAGAGGCCTTTATCACGAAAATATTATTTGTGTTTTATTTAACTAGTTTTCTTAAATTAAAATTTTCTTTTTCGTTTAATTTATACTACTTTTCTTAAACTTGTTGTTGTGTTGTTATTGCTCCATGAAATGTGTGTGGTACTACGATCCCTGCAAACCATACTTCCAGACTAATCTGAATGGCTCGTGTCATGATGTTCGGGGATTTAAAAGTTTTAAATATGTACTTACATACGTATGAAGCTAAGGAAAAACAGCGAAAACTTCAATTAGTACGGCTTCAATCAGCTAAGGAGTA
>NW_023458560.1:62363949-62369557 GCF_013731165.1 Rhagoletis pomonella
CCCCCCCATGTTGTTGGAAGGTCTAGAATGAGCTGGTCCAGCTTACATACTTTTCGCTTGGATAATAAATTGTGTTGGTACTCTTTAAATTTGCCAATGTTATCTGTGAGCCCCGTTATGCTCTTCGTCAATTACCAATTTTAAATTTCAGAGATATTTTCGACGATCTATGCACAATGCGCGTTAAATCTGTTGGCGACTTCGAGTGGCAAAAACAAGCGAGATTCTACTATCACGAGGAAAATGATGATATCACAGTCGGCATAACGGATGTGAATTTCATATATCAGAATGAATATTTGGGTGTAACTGAACGATTGGCTATTACACCATTGACGGATCGTTGCTACATTACGTTGGCACAGGCTATAGGTAACTCTGAACCCATCAACTGAACTTAAATCTTACTTCCAAATACTCGTAGGCATGTCAATGGGTGGCGCACCCGCCGGACCGGCTGGTACTGGCAAGACGGAGACAACTAAGGACATGGGTCGTGCACTGGGCAAGTTGGTTGTGGTCTTCAATTGCTCAGATCAAATGGATTTCCGTGGCTTGGGCCGTATTTATAAAGGTCTGGCACAATCTGGCTCTTGGGGTTGCTTCGATGAGTTCAATCGCATTGAGTTGCCGGTGCTCTCGGTGGCGGCGCAACAGATCTACATAGTGCTGACAGCACGCAAGGAGAAACGTAGTTGGTTCCTCTTCAGTGACGGTGACACTGTGACACTAAATCCCGAATTTGGACTTTTCATTACAATGAATCCCGGCTATGCGGGACGTCAAGAGTTGCCTGAAAACTTGAAAATCATGTTTCGTTCGGTGGCCATGATGGTGCCAGATCGCGCTATTATTATACGTGTCAAATTGGCCAGTTGTGGTTTCAAGGAGAATTTGGTGTTGTCACGTAAATTCTATACGCTCTACAAGCTATGCGAAGAGCAACTCTCCAAGCAAGTACACTACGATTTTGGCTTGCGTAATATTTTATCAGTGCTGCGTACGTTGGGCGCACAAAAGCGCGCCAATCCCAGCGATACGGAAGAGACGATCGTGATGCGCGTGTTGCGTGACATGAATGTCTCCAAACTGATTGATGAAGATGAAGGTCTATTCGTTTCACTGATCGATGATATGTTCCCGGGTATTAAGTTGACGCAGGCATCCTACAAAGATCTGCAGCGTGCCATACCGAAGGTGGCGGACGAATTGGGTTATGTGAATAATCCTGAATGGAATTTGAAAGTCGTACAGTTGTATGAAACTTCGCTGGTGCGACACGGTTTGATGTTGATGGGACCGACCGGTTCGGGCAAGACGAGCTGTACACATGCTATGCTAAGGTGCTTCACCGAAATGGGACAGCCGCATAAGGAGATGCGTATGAACCCGAAGGTGAGTGAAAGATAAATTTATGAAATATGAAAAAATGGTTTTGTTCGTTAGCGCACGTCAAGAGTACTTAACCTATTTAATTATGGAACTTTTTATAAAAATTCCCCTTTGATGTGTGAACTCCTTCGCTAACCGAGCAGAAAATTTATAGCTGCTTCTTGTGTAACCCAGGACCATTTCGGGACTAGTTTAGGACCATTGCGTTTTCATTTTGGGACCTGTAAAAGCTCATTTCAGTACTATTTCGGGACCATTTCAGTATCATTTTGGAACTAGTTCAGGAATAATTTGGGCCCATTTTAGGATTAATAAGGGACTCTTTCGGGATCGTTTCAAGACTTCGATTCGAGAGCATTTCGGGACAAACACGTGACTCTTTCGAACGTTTCGGGGCCTTTTCAGGGCTATTTATGGACAGTTTCGGGACTAGTTCGGGACCTGTTCAGGGCTATTTCAGGACCTTTTCGGAGCTTTTCAAATAGAATTTCCGGACCAGTTCGGATTCATTTCGGGGCTTGTTTAGGATTATTTTAGGACTGGTCAGCACCATTTCGGGATAGTTCACGACTATTTCATGACCAGTTCAGGACTTTTTCAAAAAAATTTGGGACTAGCTCAGGTTCTTTTTGGGAATTGATCAGGAGCGTTTCGGGATTAGTTCGGGATCATGTTGGCCTAGTCTCAGGGACCGACTTTCTGGACAAGCTCACGACCTTTTCAGAACCACTTCAGGACTGTGTCAGGACAATTGTGGGACTAGTTCGGGATAATTCGAGGAAGTTCGAAACTAGTCACGAAATGATCCTGAACTATTCCCGAAGTGGTTATGAAAAAGTCGTGTACTGGTCCCGTCAAAATGAAATTAATTTTAATGTTTAATTTCTAACCTAACCTATTTATGTTCATACATATATGTAACTGAGTCGCCTAACGCTTTGCCAAGCCGTACATAGATGTTTACACATCAAATTTCATGAGTACCTGGTACTCAAGTCGTTTTTATGGCAAAAAGCATCAATATAAATTTTGTACAAGCGACAAATCACAGAACTGTCTTCATTAAAAAAAAATCAAATCAAAAACGTTTTTAATATACCACGTTTCTTTTCGATTTTATATCGTGTGAAATGCAACCCGAAAATTTGCTATCCGCAGGCCATTACTGCACCGCAAATGTTCGGACGCCTCGATGTGGCCACCAATGATTGGACCGATGGTATTTTCTCAACACTGTGGAGACGTTCGCTAAAAATACCGAAGCATCAAAATTGCTGGATTGTGCTAGATGGACCCGTGGATGCGGTGTGGATTGAAAATTTGAACTCTGTGTTAGACGATAACAAAACCTTAACCTTGGCCAATGGTGATCGTATTAAAATGGCGGATAACTCAAAGTTGGTATTCGAGCCAGATAATGTGGACAATGCTTCACCGGCTACGGTTAGTCGCGTCGGTATGACATTCATGAGTTCATCGGTGCTGAAGTGGACGGTCTATATGGAAGGTAAGTGGAGGGTAATTAATCAAAAAAAAAGTGTTGAGGTCTATCAGGATCTCTGTGCACCATTTGCCAAACCTTTAATTTCATCGTATTTTCTTCATTTACCAGCTTGGGTCCGCAAACAACCCGCCGCTGAAGCAGATGTATACCGACGTTGCTATGGTGCGATCTATGATGATGCACATTTCTTCCTACAAACTAAGCTAATGGCGAAAATGCGCATTTTGGAAGCAATCTATATCAAGCAGATGCTCGAAATTATGGACGGCATGCTGGAGGAGTGTAGCAATAGAAGCGACAGATATCTGGAACGTATGTTTCTATTCGCGTTGATGTGGACGTTGGGCGCTGTGCTGGAAATCAGTGAGCGTGATAAATTTGAAGAATACGTCGTTAAACATCCATCAAAGCTAAGTAAGTAATATTTTAGATAATTTAGTCTTTTTTTACAATATTTTACAACTTTACAGAATGGCCCAAGAGGCAGCCGAACGAGACCATATTCGAATATTATGTTGACGATCAGGGTTTGTGGCAGCATTGGAATACGCGCGTGGAGGATTTTGTCTATCCTGAAGATAGCATACCGGAGTTTGCCTCTATTTTGGTACCGAACGTCGATAATGTACGTACCGCATATCTGATGCATAATATTGCCAAGCAGCGCAAGCAGGTCTTGCTAATTGGTGAGCAGGGTACTGCCAAGACAGTGATGATTAAAGGATATATGGCGCAATATGATCCGGAGCAACATTTATCAAAGTCATTTAACTTTTCATCAGCAACAACACCAAATATGTACCAGGTAAAATATACATATGTAGATAAATACAAGAATATGCTTACCCCGACGTTTTATTTATTTATATTTTTCATATAAAATTTTTCTTATTTTTTGTATAAAAGAATCAATTTCATTAATTTCATATGGAACTCGGGAAAATTCAAGAAATACCAAGAAATTTTAATTTTTTTTTTTTGTAATTTAAAGTTACTTCCTAATTCTTTATAAGAAGAATTAATTGGCCAGCAAAAAAGCTTAAAACGCCATCTCCAATTTTAAATTAAATTATAAAATTATAAATCAATTTTAATGTCCTTTAAAAAATTAGTGATAGATTTATATGCTTTGCCATTAGTATTTTGATGAAATTCAATTAATGATGAAGTATTTTTGAGTATTGGGTATTTATCACGTGAATTGTTATATTTGTTACATTTGAAAATTATATGATCAGTATTTTCAATTGTATTACAAAATTCGCAATTTGGGTTTGGAAAAATATTCATTTTTGATAATGTCTCCTTGCAGAAAGTGTGATTTGTTAGAATTCTATTAATTTGTTTAACTTCTATTGGTGTCATTTTATTTGAATTTTTATGAAACCATGGTTTATTCTGAATGTTTGGAAATATTTCTCCATAAGATTTTCCTTTAGTTATAATATTATTAGAATAAAATTCTTGCCACTCTTCATTTATTTTACTTTTAATTTCTATTATAGCATCTTTAATAGACCATAAAGTTTGAATTCTTTGACCATTCTGTAAAGCAGTGGAAGCTGCTTTATCCACTTTTTCGTTTAATTCAATACCACTATGGGCTGGGATATGATGTAATTCTAAAATTTCAATTGATGAATTATTAAGATCCGTTATCATTTTTTTTGCTATATAATTATTACAGTTCTCATTTGAAAGAGTCATTAGACTACTTAAACTGTCTGTAAGAATGGCAATTTTTTTAAATTGATTAATTATTGAAAAATCAATAGCTTTATAAATCGCTAATAGTTCAGCTGACATTGAAGACATTTTTTTGTCACAGAAAAAGGATTTTTCAGTTGAAGATTTCTCGTGTAAAAAAGCCAAATGGGTTTGGTTATTTTTAATAGAACCATCTGTATATATTGTTTCAAAATTTTGTTGTTCAAGATTTTTGAGTTTTTCAATATATAATTTAGAAATTAAATCTTGATTAGCAGATTTTTTATTTTGTATTGATCCTTTAAAAAAAAATTTATCAAATTTAATTTTTGGAGAATTAAGGGGAGTATCTGGAACTAAAGCAATATTACAAAAAATTGATTTAAATTTATTATATATTTAAAAATAACTAGTTTTTTTATTAAGTTCATTTGTAAGAATTGTGTCTTTTATTGGTAAATTATATGCAATGCATTTAATTATTTCTTTAGCTGTTGTCAATTCAAAACGAAATTTGGATGGTAATTCTGATGCCATATGATAAATAATATGAGTTGGAGTAGATCTAATAAGACCTAGACAACGCCTGATATTTGCATTACAGCAAGTATTAAGCTTTTGTAAAGCAGACTGAGATATATTGGCAAAAGTTGAACAAGCATAATCCATTTTGGAACGAGCAAAAGCTTTATAAAGTTGAAGTGCTTTCGAAGGGTGTATTCCAAATTTACAACCACTAATAATATTAAGAAAACTACACGTTTTATTTGTTTTCTCATTGATTTGATTAACATGATCATTGCATGCATTATTTATGTTAATAATTCTACCAAGATATTTAATTTTACGTACTTGTTCAATATTAATATTATTAATTTGAGAGTTTCTTTGGTTAAAATATATTACTTTAGTTTTGAGAAAATTTATGTTTAAGTTAATTTTATTACATTCAATATTTAATTGGTTAATTTTGTCTTTTAATAATTGTTTGGTTTGATTTTGTTT
>NW_023458560.1:62369657-62385091 GCF_013731165.1 Rhagoletis pomonella
GTTTGAAAATTTTTACATATAATTTTAGTTCTGCCGTAACCTACCTTTAATAAGTCCTCTACATCGATATAATTTAATTTTAATAATAATTTTGTTACCGTAATAGCGTTAATGGGTTTTCTTCCTTCTAGATTAGGTTTGGTGTCAATACATACAATAAAAGGTCCTTTGCAATCTTTGTCATAAAAATAATTTTCCTTATTGGGTTCATTTGGAAAATCTTTAGTAGGTTCATTGATGATCTTGGTGGTTTGATTTTTTGATGGATTGATAGATGATGATGATGATAAAGTAAGAGGTTTTATGCAAATGTAAGATTCATTTTTATTTAAATTATCTTCTAATCTTGATTTTTTAGTCACTTCCTTTTCTCTGGAAATGGATTTTTGCCTTTGCTTCTGTTTGTTCCGCTCTATTACTGAGGAGCCAGATGGCTCCTCATCCTCAATATCCATAAATTAAATAATTACTTATAAAAACGCGTAAAATATTAAGAATCCGATAAGAAAATATATATAATAAAACTATTCGATAAATAGCAGTTAGTTTTATATTAGTTTAAAACTATATATACGTAAATATATTTTATGTTATTTTTAATTTTTTATATTTTTGAGCTCAATATTTTTTCCGATACAACTGTTTACTTCATTGAAAATCAAGTTAAAATTATAATTTAAATTTTAAAATTTTCTATCCGATTTCTTAAACAAATTTTGAGTTAGCAGTTTTGTAGGCCATTAAATTTTAGTATAGTAAGAAGCAAGTTTCAAGTCGCTAAAAATTACCGTTGATTTTTGAGAATTGTTTTTCGCTGAGACTGTCACCTACATTGAAAATTTCGATGAAAATTTCTTGGTATTTTTTGCATTTTCCCCGAGTTTTGTATGAAATTAAAAATAAATGATTCTTGTGGTAAAAAGTCGAAACCGACTCTATGGTTCACAGCCTTTCTGTGGCCTGTCTAAAGGATATAGTATATTATCGTAGCCTCTAAGAAGAAGCGAGATCGCTCAGCTTTCACTCTTAAAGGTGTATAACATCCTCTCGCCAGTATAATTTTAGCAGCGAGGGTTTCGAATAATTTTTGGTTACTTGAAAAAGCGGGCTACAGATTTTGTGAGCTGGCGAAGAAACAAGTGGAACTTATATTATTCTGGTGGCTCTGGACGCGAGCTACTTTATCTTGAACCTCGTGCGAAACTCTTTGAACTAGATATTATAACTTTGCACTATTTAACTCAGTCAAGCACGATTATTTCAACTTATCTAAAAGCTGCGAGACAAACTATTCCAATAATACCAACTCGAACCAAGGCTAGTAAAATGATTAAGTGTGGATGACACAAACTTATGCTAATTCTAATAGTTGCGAACTAGATTTCTGCGTCTTCAATTCCTTCTGGAGCTTTCCATTTCTTTATGCCCGCATTTTGGGGAAGTTTTCATAGTTTTGGGAATTTAGCCATAATTTTTATTATTTTGTTAATCGTCGTCAATATTACAATGTAGTTATTCAATATAATCTCCATTTAACTGAATACATCTATATTATTTTTTAAAGCCATCCTCAAAGAATTGTTTCGGTGTCTCCTCAATGCACCTATTTATGGCACGTTTAACGTCACTTAAACTTTCAAATCGAACACTCCGTGAGGGCACCAATATCGTTTCCTATAAGTTCTGCGTAATTTAATTATAGCACAATTCCCAGAACTTTGGAAACATCCCTCGTATTTGTGGTTCGGTTTCCTATGAATTCTGAGGCTGTTTGGATCGTCTATTGTAGCATAACTCAAGCTATTTGATTACAGCTCGTCTTTGATCTATGTATCATTTAGAAATTACACGAAGTATCTTGGCTGGATGCTATTTAGATCATCTTCTTTTAGGTACAGTGATTCTAAAGAGCGATGTCTACGCCTGGTTCCTGTTTCTTGTAACATAACCTGTACTGGGCGGAGCAAACAACTCCCTGGTTTGCCAAATACTTTATTACCTTGCAAATGCTAGTAAGAAAGCATATAGCAGTGAGGGATAGTTTTGCTTCTCCTTGTTGTTTGATTTAGACAGTCCAATAGACTTCTAATCCATTAATGGTGTACTTTCGCTAGCAGGAGTTCGATGGAAGACCTAACCCAGTTTCTGAATGCGATGAGTATTAAAAGCTCAAGGCAAATACAAATAAGTTTCAGTGAGTTCTTATCCTTTTGAATGGCAGGAACCTCAGTTTAAAAGACAAACTTGCCAAATTCTAGAGCATTACGGGCCTTTGAAACCAGATTTGATTACCAGATGCTGCTATATTTCAGGGGTTTTCATTGTCCATTGTCCAAAAGAAACATAGGTAGACTCCTTGGTTAGTAGAGCCTAAGTGGCAGCAGTTTGAAAAGCATTTCGCGAGCGCGGTGTGTGATTTTGAATGCATTAATGATTGTCCACATGAAAGTCATTGGAGTTTACTGAGCTACGCCTGCGTGGGTTTAATTTCTGTTTTCTTCCACTAGACACGAGCGACGTTTTTAGAATATTTGGATACGTTCTTCACCGATAGCTTTTGACAATTCTAAATGGAGGCCCTGTATTTTCAATTAGATTAGGTAGGACTCCGAGAGTCATTTCTTAAGAGACTAATGCAGTACTTTGAATGAATAAAGGGTGACTGTGAAAGCTGTATGCATGAGTGCACATATCGGTAATAAGATTTAGGCGGCATCCCAATATAGCAGCATTTTATTGTTCTTTACTTCATTTCATTTGAAGATCCCCAATATTTGTTACGAGTTTGATCTCTTTCTATTGTGTGCCGTATTTAATTTGATTGTAATTTACAGCGCATTATCGAGTCATATGTGGAGAAACGTGTTGGCACCACTTACGGTCCACCCGGTCAACGTTCGATGACTGTCTTCATAGATGACATTAATATGCCAGTAATCAATGAATGGGGTGATCAAATAACCAACGAAATTGTGCGGCAAATGATCGAACAAGGTGGTTTTTATTCGCTAGAGAAGCCAGGTAATTATCTACATTTCTTAAATTTCCTACAAACTTCTTTTCACAAAACTCTCCTCCACCATTCCTTAGGCGATTTCTCCACCATCATGGACATACAACTAATGGCAGCCATGATACATCCCGGCGGCGGTCGTAATGATATACCAAATCGTTTGAAACGTCACATGTCCATATTTAACTGCACTTTACCAAGCAATAATTCGATGGATCAGATTTTCAATAAAATCGGACAGGGCTACTTTTGTTTGGCGCGCTTCAATGAGGCGGTCGTAGACACTATACCACATTTGGTGCCACTCACACGTATTTTCTGGCAAAATGTTAAGGCTAAAATGTTACCAACACCGGCAAATTTCCATTACGTCTTCAATTTGCGTGATCTGTCGCGCATCTGGGAGGGTATATTGAAAATCAAGGCGGAAGAGTGTGAAAGCATAGCAACGGTGCTTAAATTGTGGTGTCACGAATGTACGCGCGTTATTGCCGATCGATTTACTGAGTTCAAGGATAAAGATTGGTTTGTGTCGTGCATGAAACGTGATGCATTGAATAATTTGCCAGAAGAAATAGCTGAACATTATCCCGAGGAAGAAACGTACTTTGTTGATTTTCTAAGAGACCCCCCTGATGCGGCGGAGGATGATGAGCAGGAAGTGTCACTGGAGCCGCCGAAAATATACGAGGAAATGCCAAGGTGAGTGCTGAATGAAAGGAGGCTTTCGATTGTGAAGTAGGTTTTCTATTTTTACTGAAAGTAAACATATTTTAGGGCTTCATTTTTATGTGGTATAGTCTGGCTTGGATTATTCCAGTAATGTAGGTCATCCATAGAAATAATCCATATAGCAGAACTGGCCTTACAACTCTGTGTTTAACACTTTCGCGAACTCGCTTTCTATGTTAGGACTTAGAGATTTGAAATATTCTAAAAAAAAAACTGCTCTTATTAGGTGGAGCGAAATTCTCCTAGGGTTTGACTTCCCGTATTGATCCTACCGTTAGATAGATATCTGCGACCTAACGGATCTTTTGTGCTTTCTACATACTTATTACAATCCCCAGAAAGCTTAGACGCGCTTTTGGAGGTAGGGAGTGTATGGGCTCATCTTTTCGTCACATTGAGCCTAGACTTTTGTCTCGTCGTCTCGATATGACCTCAAACTCCATAGACTATTTGACCAGATTTCCGCCTTATGCCGATGTTATCTTAGCCTGCTGCATCCCGTGAGAATGCCTTTGATAGCCCTTAGTTTCTATTTATGGAGGTTAATTAGAAGACTATATCTTCTTTTCAGGAATGGTTTAGGTTTTGTGGAAGTTGCGTCCGCTGTGAAAATTCACTCAGTTACTAGGGCAGGAAATTCGCCATAGGTACGGATTGTCTCTTTTAGGTGTCATAGATGTCTGCCCCAATGTCTTTGGGGTTTTAGAGCCGTCTTTCTGACAAAGCAGAGTGGTATATAATCGAATATTTTTTCACAGTTCCACCTAGATATGCTCTTCATTTAACCTGGCCCGAGAACTCTCAGTAAAGGGAAAAGCAAGGTAACAGGAAAAGTTTCAGACGAAGGTCCTTTCAACCACCTACGCAGGCGCATAGCTTCACAACACTTTGGCCAGAGGCACAAACGAAACAATGCTAGCAATTAAGCCAACCAATGGAAATCACATAGGCATTGAAGTGAAAAGGGCAGAGCTATGCTCTAGTCAAATTTTTCATATTCCTTTTCCGTAGGCCTAACAGCAGGGTCTCTTGAAACACCATAGCCACCCACAGTGAGGTAGTTGCTCGCAAAGCATCAACATCTAGCTTGTGTGTAGCGGCTGAATGTAATTATCCAGCTGGATATACTTCCTTAAATCAGATAGGAAAAAGAACCCTTACGCACTTTACTTCAGAAGGATTTCCAAAGGAAAGCTCATATAAAATGGAAATATGGATAAACTAGGATGTAAATTTTCACTAATCCTACTTCTTGGAAATTTGTTTAGCAAGATCATGCAACTCGAAAAAAAAATTTAAAATAGAGTTGCTCAGCAAAGTCGCCTGGAACAACTCTATAATAGAAATACACTTTCAGGCTGGTACTCTGCACTAGTAGACATACGGCTTAACTATATCAGATGCCTTTTTGGTACCCAGCTGCTATTGGCTTTCAAGCCACAAGATTATTGAGGGGATGCATTAGCAGGTAATGTAAGCCGAAAAACAGCAGCCACTTCTCCAACTGGGCCTGAGCCTTATTTTTCAATAGGCCCAAATACAATCGCAGGAAAGAATTTAAAGAAGGACTCTGTTGATTTAGTCCACGTGGAAAAGTGCTTTTGCACGGTGGCTCGAAGCTTGACGGAAAGGGTCGAAGGCTGAATGAAGGTTTTCTCCAGGTATGTACAAAATTTGCGTAAACCGTCACGCGTAAACCAAGACGAATTCAGAAGTAGTAGAAATGAAAACTAATCTAATCGCTGTTCTAGCAACATTGCTCCTTGTTATAGCTCGGGACTTTTTCGGGTCTAGTGCGGGCCTGGTTCAGGGCTTCCAACTCACTTCTGATTAGCTGCTGATTTGCGCGACGGCATTCCGGGAAGCGGGGTAAATATCTACTTGGATTGCTTGGCAGCAATCAAAGCTTTGAGCTCACTTACGGTGTGCTCAAAGTGGGGAAGGCCTGAGAGTTCTTTCGGTCGAATCTGAGGCTTTGTCAGACTTTTATGGGTGCCAGGACATAATGATATCGCTGACGAATTGGCAAAGAGGTATCCTCGAGCTAGACTCAATAAGGGGAGACAGAGGGGGAGTGTCTTTGACTACAAGTAGACAACTCTTGGGCCGATGGGTATCGTGACTATCCGGAGGTGAAATTGAAGCGGTCTAGTCATCCCCTTAGTCTCACAAAGCCACAGCTATGAATTCTGGTACTTGATTTGGCAGAACATTGTCCGATTGAGATTCACGCTAAATACCTCACATGCGCCCAGTTCCCCCAGCAGCTTGGTAGGCGACGAGGTGGAATATCAAAACTCCCTCTTGAACTGCTCAGCTTTTGCTAGACTGCGGCTTAATCACCAGGGAGCGCATATTTTAAACAACGCGGAGACCAACATCAGTTGCCTGCTTCGGCAAGCAGCAAAGATCCCCGATAACTTAGCAGTTGCCGTTCGCAGTAGTTATGCCGAGTTTAACTATGTCAACCTAACGCGACCTAAACTAAGTTTACGACCTTTTAAATGCATGCATTTTCTTCTAATTTTCAGTTTCGACTTTGTTAAACAGAAAGTTCACTTCTACATGGATCAATTCAATGAATACGTACGTGGCTTCACCATGGACCTGGTCTTTTTTCGCGATGCTTTAGTGCATTTAATGATTGTATCGCGTATATTAAGTATGCCGAGGTAAGATGACTTACCAGCCAACTCACACAGCGCTTAACCTGGTCGCATTTCTTACAGGGGCAATGCGCTGCTCGTCGGCGTTGGCGGTTCAGGCAAGCAAAGCCTTACGCGTTTGGCATCCTTCATAGCGAATTATAAGTTCTTCCAAATTGTGCTAACACGTGCCTATAATGCGGGTAATCTTGTGGAAGATTTGAAATATTTATATCGCACAGCCGGCTTGGAAGGACGTGGCATAACATTTATATTTACGGATAATGAAATCAAGGATGACGGTTTTCTGGAATTCATTAACAACATATTGAGTTCGGGAGAAATTGCAAATCTCTTTGCCAAAGACGAAATGGGTAGGTCGTTGCGGATTTATTGTTGCGGTAGTAAGGTGAATTTTTCCACAAATTTCAGATGAGATCTACACGGAAATCATACCAATTATGAAGAAGGTACAACCCAAACGCATACCCACGCAAGACAATCTCTATGATTTCTTCTTATCACGCGCGCGCTACAATCTACACGTTGCGCTGTGCTTCTCACCGGTAAGTGTTGTTGGGCTAGGCTACTTTTATTTCGACGTTGCTTACAATTATTACTGCAGATCGGCGAAAAATTCCGTGCGCGCTCGCTAAAATTCCCCGGTCTCATATCGGGCTGCGTCATAGATTGGTTCCAAAAGTGGCCAGAAGATGCGCGCGTTGCTGTGTCGCAGCACTACTTGAAGGATTTCCCTATAGTCTGCACTAATGAGATTAAGGACCAAGTTATAGACTTAATGAGTTGGATACATGAAACCGTATCTGAGGCATGCCTCTCATATTTCGAACGTTTCCGACGCACCACCTTCGTCACACCCAAGTCGCTGATATCCTTCCTGCAAAGTTACAAGACGCTCTACAAAGACAAGCAGACGAATATCATTACAATGTCGGATCGCATGAGTTCGGGTTTGGATAAGTTGGATGAGGCGGGTGCTGCTGTTGCGGTGTTGAAGAAGGAACTAATTGAGATGAATAAGGTGATCGCCATAGCGACGGAGGAGGCTGAACAAGTATTGGAGACAGTGGCGGAATCAACGGCAGCCGCTGAAGTTGTCAAAGTGCAGGTGGCCGAGAAGAAAGCGCAGGCCGGTGAGCTGGTCAAAGTTATATCGGCTGACAAAGAGGTGGCCGAGGCTAAGTTGGAAAAAGCGCGACCAGCGTTAGAGGAAGCTGAGGCGGCGCTGCGGGTAAGTTCGCTGATACGCTTCCCTTTTATAAAGTGCTGACATGATTTTTTGTTTGTCGTTAGACTATTAAAGCTGCGGACATTGCGACTGTGAGAAAACTCGGCAAGCCGCCATACTTGATTACGCTCATTATGGACGCGGTGTGCATTTTATTCCGCAAGAAAGTGAAGCCTATTAAACCCGACATTGAAAAGCAATTTCTGCAAAGCTCTTGGGAGGAGTCGCTGAAGGTGATGTCGGACACTAGCTTTTTGAAGAAGATTGTTGATTATCCTACGGATATCATTAATGCCGAAATGGTGGACTTGTTGGTGCCTTACTTCAACTATAAGTGCGTACCGCTGTTATTTACATGCTACTTGCTTGCTTTCTAAATTACCACTTATTTCTTTCGCAACACTTTCTCCCTCTTTCTCCCTCTTTCTCACTCTCTGTCAACAGCATGTACACATTTGAAGCGGCCAAGATAGCTTGCGGTAATGTCGCCGGCCTGTTATCTTGGACCATCGCAATGGCCAAGTACTATGAGGTGAATAAAGAGGTGCTGCCGCTAAAGGCTAATTTGACCGTACAAACAGCGAAATATCAGAAAGCAGCCGCCGATTTGCAAGAAGCTGAGGAATTGTTTGCCGCCAAGGAGCGCGAATTGGCCGAGGTGCAAGCGCGCTTCAACGAAGCCATCACTAAGAAGGATGTCGTGCTGGCTGAGGCTAAGAAAGTGCAAGACAAAATGGACGCTGCCACGGCGTTGATTAGCGGCCTGGCCGGCGAGAAAATACGTTGGACCGAACAGATTGCGCAGTTTAAGAGCGAAACGGATCGGCTGGTGGGTGACACCATAATACTCACCGCCTTCCTCTCGTATACGGGTCCGTTTAATCAGGAGTATCGCGTGGATTTGCAAAGCCAGTGGTTGAAGGAGATACGCGGGCGTATGATACCGTTATCCGTTATCTTGAGCATAATAGAAAGTCTGACAGATCGCACGCAAATCGGTGAATGGAATATACAGGGTCTACCCACTGATGAGTTGTCCGTGCAGAATGGCATAATTGCCACGAAGGCTGTGCGCTTCCCCCTGCTTATCGATCCGCAGTCACAGGGTAAAGCTTGGATTAAGAATAAGGAGAAGCACAACAATCTCATAGTGACGGCGCTGAGTCACAAGTATTTCCGCAATCATGTCGAAGATTCGATAAGCTTGGGCTTGCCTATGATAATTGAAGATGTTGCCGAGGAGTTGGATCCCATGCTGGACAATGTTTTGGATCGTAATTTGCTTAAGGTGGGCACAACATACAAAATCAAAGTAGGCGACAAGGAAGTTGACTACAATCCAGCATTTCGTTGTTATATAACCACTAAATTGCCGAATCCCTCATATACGCCGGAAGTTTTCGCGCGCACATCCATTATAGACTTCACCGTGACAATGAAGGGCCTTGAAGATCAACTACTGGGGCGTGTGATACTCACCGAACGCAAAGAGCTCGAGGAGGAGCGTCAGGAGTTGGTGGAAACCGTGACGAATAATATGAAGAAGATGAAAGAATTAGAGGCCAATTTGCTACATAAACTATCCACCACGCAGGGCAGCTTGCTGGATGATGTAACTGTCATTGAAGTGCTGAACACCAGCAAGAATACGGCCATAGAGGTAAAGGAGAAAATCGAGGTGGCCAAATTAACGGAGGCGAAAATTAATTTGGCGCGCGAGGAATATCGGCCGGTGGCAACGCGCGGTAGCGTGCTGTACTTCTTGGTTTGCAGCATGGCGATGGTGAATAATATGTATCAGACGTCGCTGGTGCAGTTTCTGGAGCGCTTCGATGCCTCTATGCACCTCTCGGCTAAGACGCACATAACTGCCAAACGCATCAAACGCATTATCTCGTATTTGACTTTTGAGATCTATCGCTACAAGTCGCGTGGCCTTTACGAACAGCATAAGTTCCTGTTTGTGCTGCTGATGGCGCTCAACATTGACCGTCAGTTGGATCTTGTGAGCTATGATGAGTTCCAAAATTTCATAAAAGGCGGCGCAGCTTTGAATTTGAATGATTGCCCGCCGGTGCCATTCCGTTGGATCACCGATGAGACTTGGCTGAATTTGGTGCACCTGTCGAAGATGTCTCTTTTCGCCAATTTGCTAACAAAGGTCGCAAACAACGAACGTGGTTGGTTCAATTGGTATAAAAAGGAATGCCCGGAAAATGAGACCATTCCAGATGGTTTCAATTCCCTACAGCCCTTCCATAAACTTTTGCTCATACGCTCTTGGTGCGTCGATCGTACGATCGCACAGTCTCGCAAATACATCGCTAGTTCTTTGGGTGACCGTTTCGCTGAACCGGTCGTTTTGAATTTCGATGAACTGCTGTCGGAGAGTAGACCGCTAACGCCTTTAGTTTGCTTCCTTTCAATGGGTTCAGACCCTTCGTCCAACATCGAAGCGCTAGCTAAGAAGAACGAACTCAAGTGCTATCCCATATCGATGGGTCAGGGTCAAGAAGTACACGCACGCAAGCTGGTGCTCAATTGTTTGAGCGACGGCGATTGGGTTTTGTTGCAAAACTGTCATTTGGGGCTGGAATACATGAACGAATTGTGCGTGCAGCTATTCGACTTGGAAAAAGCTGAACCGGACTCATTTAGCGACAGCTTCCGCATTTGGATCACAACCGAACCGCACGATAACTTTTCGATTACTTTGCTGCAGATGTCGATTAAATTTACCAACGAACCACCGGCGGGCATACGTGCGGGTCTAAAGCGCACATACGGCAACTTGTCGCAAGACTTTCTCGACTACTCGCAATCGCCATTCTACCATCCACTGGTATTTGCGATCTCTTTCCTGCATTCGGTTGTTCAGGAGCGTCGCAAGTTCGGTCCGCTGGGCTGGAATATACCGTATGAGTTTAATTTCGCCGATTGGTATGCCAGTTGTTTGTTCGTACAGAATCACTTGGATGATTTGGAGCCCGGCAAGGGTATTAGTTGGACCACAGTGCGCTATATGCTGGGCGAAGTGCAATATGGTGGTCGCGTTACGGACGATTATGATAAGCGCTTGTTGAATACTTTTGCGCGTGTATGGTTCAACGATAATTTATTTGCGCCAACATTTGAGTTTTTCAAGGGATATAAGATATTTACTTTCAAAGAGCAAGAGTCATATTTAGAGGCAATAGACGATATGGCATTACTGGATCCTCCGCAAGTTTATGGATTTCACTCAAATGCTGAGATAACCTATCAGACCAATACAATGAGAAGCATTTTGGATACGATTGTCTCCATACAGCCAAAGGGTAAGTTGAAATGGAGTACATAAATATATTAAAATGTTATCACAGGGTACAGTTGTAGAAAGACTGGTTGGGGTGAGGTATAGTAAGTAGTATGCGTGGTTAGGAGTAAATTAAAAAAAAAAATTATAGTTTTTGGCAAATATAATAAATAGGAACACTTTAATACGTGGTAGAAATTGAATAGGTATGCAGTATAAAATATTTTTAACAAGGGTCATAAGAATCGAGCACATTTTTTATGAAAAATTTACTATTGTAGTTTACTATCGTAAAACATATTTACTCTAAGCGTACCTTGTGAGTAGCAGAAACTACATAAAAATGGCAAAAACTTAAATGAAATAATGGGAACAGTTTCATTACACTACTGGGAAGAGTATCAAAAGATAAAAAATTTAGCTTTTAGTCCATTATGCAGTTATACAAGATAACAGTTTGATAATTTTCTAATTCTGTAATTGGGAACACTTCTGCAAGTAGCAAATGGGTAGGAACAGTTGATCAATAGAAAAGATGTGTGACACAAGTCGATGGAGTGATGAACATTGTTCATTAAAAATTATATATGTATCTAATACTTGGCGGGACAACAGTTGTCGCATGATCTTATAGAAGATATGTATTTTTAACAAGCACCCCTTGTGAATAGCAAATATTTTATAAAAGCTGGAAATACTGGGAAGAGTTATATACAATTAATGGGTGTTTTAAAATGCTCCTTGGTGAGAAGAAGAATATAAATCGGCACTTGAATAGTAGGTTATGCAACTAGAAAAGAACATAAATTACCAAAAATTAATAAAAAAATTGGTAACAGTCTTTAATTTACTGTAACTTACGTCGTATAGGAACAATTTTTGGGTGACAATAGTATCTAATTTAATGTTAAAAGATAAATCGGCAGGATTGCAAAGAACTGTAGTAGGAAATCAGTTAGTATAAGAGTATGTGGGTAAATTATAAACGATTGGCCAAGGGCAATTTATCGCGCAGGAAATTAGCGGTGAAGAAAATTTACTACTGGGAACAGTACAAACTTACTTGAAGAGTTTTAAACATATAATTGTTTTTTTTTATCACGATTTTTTTGGAAATAGTACCTGAGGAAGCAGTAATCTGAGAAAAGTGTTTCAAACAATTACATATACACTGCCGGAATAAAGTATTGGCACAGCGAATTTTTCACAATATATGCAACAATTTTCATTCTAATATTTGCAAAACTTTGTGCAAAGCTCGCGAAAATTCAGCAAATTTTCAGGAAAATTTTCAACTTTTTAATCAGATTTTTTAGAATTTTTTTGGGTATGCAGATTTGTAGCCCCATCAATTTGATTATAATAAAGTGCAAGTTTAAAGTAGCTAGGAATTACCGTTTATTTTTGGCAATTTTTTTCACGCACTGTCTTCCATACAAAAATTTTTTTCGAAAATACTTTATATGGAAAAAATGCAAAACACCTTCAACAATAAAAATTCTCACAAATCAACGCGATTTTTGACTAACTCCGAACTTAAATTTTTTTTTACTAAAATTTAATGGGCTGCAAAACCGCATATTCAAAAAAATTCTAAAAAAACTGAATAAAAAGTGGAAAATTTTGATGAAAATTTGCTGAATTTTCGCGAGTTTTGCACAAAGTTTAGGAATTTTATTTTTGTGTTTTTTGTTGTTGAATGAACCATATTTTTATACAAAATCGGCAGAAAAAAATTAGAATAAAAATTGTTGCATATATTGTGAAAAATTTGCTGTGCCATTACTTTGTTCCGGCAGCGTGTATTTAATTAAAAACACACCGGGATAGTCTAAATGGAGTTAAATATGCACTTGTCGAATTTTTTACTTGGATTTAAGAAAACATGCATGAAAAAGGTGAAATTGTTATTACGAAAATTTACATTTAATATTGAGAACAGTTTTATAATGCAGAATAACTAATTGATTGCATATGCAATCAAATTTATATTGCTAGTAACAGTTGTAGAAACTGACAGGGGACAGTTTTAAGCATTTTTTACGCGTATATGCCTAAAATTATTTGGGGAAATAACATTAATAACCACAGAAAACTGTTTTAATATTACAATGCTTTCAACACTTTTTTCGAAGTAACCCTTGAATCTAAGAAAATCTGCACAAAAAGGTTAAAGTCATGTTGTACCACTGGGAACAGCTTCATAAATGTTGGGAACAGTTAAATGAAATACTGGGAGTTGTTTTAATGTATAATTGATTCAAATAAAAGCCCGACATTATGTGAACAAAGTAGGGCTGTGCGATTATTCGATTACTCGAGCAAGTTGGTTAATCAATTATTCGGTTAATCAATTACTCGAGTAATCAAGATTTTGATTACTCAAAACGATGATTAATCGAGTTACTTGAAATATGATTACTCAAAAAAATAATTTTGCTCGTTAAAAGAGTTTGCTTTGGAAAATGCTTATTTTCTTTTTTACATTCTGTATATGAAAAAATTTTTTTGTTTTAATTTTTGAAAACAGAAACGTTGTTTTCAAGGTATCAAGGAACTTTAACTACTTTATACATATGTAAAGAGTTGAAATGTTGATTACTCATTTTACTCGAAATGTTGATTAATCATAAAGCAAATTACTCAAATATTTTTGTTTTTGGTTAATCAAAAATCTTGATTACTCGAGTAACTGAACTTTTGAGTAATCATAATTTCCAATTAATCGAATAATTGAGTTATTTACTTTATGATTAATTAAAATTTTGAGTAATCAATTAATCGCACAGCCCTAGAACAAAGGTAATAATACATACACACACATAACAACCCAACAAGCAAAATAAATTTAAAGAAAGTTTTTTTTCAGTTTTCAATTATAAACATTAAGCTTACAAAACGTTGATTTTTTGTTTATAAAACGCTTGAAAGTAAGCGTAATATAATCAAAAAGGAACATTGGTTATAATCGTAGAAATATAAACTTGTAATAAATGTTCAAAAGAAAGCTTTTTATAAGCGTAAAAGTGTAAACTTATAATAAAGGTTCAAAAAAGTTGTTCATAAGCGTATGAATATAAACTTACTACAAATTTTCAAAAGAAAGCTTTTTATAAACATTTTTATAACCCTTTATTTAAAGATATTTCATTAAAAACTCATACATAGATTGCTTAACATCTAGAAACCAAAAGAAATGCGGCGGACTCATCTACAGTCGCGAAAATATAAATAGGGAATATACGTTTTAGCATACAAATTCACGATAACCAAAAATTAAGCATAAAAAAGTGAATTATTACATCTTGTTGCGTGGTTTCAATTACATGCGGTTATTGGCAAATTGGAAAAACCACATCGATGCAGCTATATATTCCGCTTCATCGCCGCCATTCTCATTGATGAACTTTTCTGAAAAAAATTTAATACATTTTTAATTGAATGTTAAACTAAGAAAGGATAAGGAGAACTCATCATTTGAAGACTCGAATGCTCCACCGATTAGCGCAGCGGGTCCTGGATGGGATTTTTTTTACCGCATCGGTTTTATTTAATTTTTTCTTTTTATAATATATTTTAAAAAACGTAAACACGTCACTTACGATTGAAAAAATGTTATATTTACTATTTCATGTCGTTGGCATTTGCATTTCATTTATAAGTTTAAGTTATTTATAAACATTCGCTCTCAAAACTTACTAAAGGTTTATTTGAAAAAACTTTGAATAAGCTTAATATTAAAAATGCTTATTTAACGCTTATTATAGCAAACTTACTTTAAGTTATTTTTAAAAACATTTACTGAAATGCTTGTTGGGAATTCTATCTTGTAGAAATGTATGCTTATATACAAAGAAAATAGGAATAGTTATCGCAAATATTTAAACTTAGTTTCAAGTACGGTTACTGAGAAAAGTGGCGCGAATTCATTAGGGACAGTTTTAAAGTGCCCCTAAGTGCGTTTTGTAAAAATGTACGGGATAAAAACCTTAATATTCAGAGAAATAAGCATTAGATGGGGAAAACGTAACGTATTTGCCAAAAAGAAAGCGAAAAATAATATAAAACTTTGGTCATAGTAAAATAAAATAGTGTTATTTTAGATCTTTTTTGGACTTATACAATTTAAAAAAAAAAAAATGAATATATTTCAGCATTCAGAAACATATTACAAAGAATACACAAAAGTAAAAACAATTCACTGGAATACATATTTCCTGGTTTTGTAGAGCATTTAGTCTGAAGCCCCATTAAATTAACGAATGTTGTTGTTGTTGTAGCGGCACTACTAAGCTCCGCCTTTTTCGGGTCTACGTTCAATAATTTTCGTCAAGCTCAACTAACGGGAGGCCCAGGAAACGAGCTGTTTCAATGGGTTCGGACCAGAGGGAGAGGGGTGTTAGCTGAGTCGGATTGAGCTGGCATGTAAAGAGGTGGTTGGTATCAAATATATATAATATCCCAACGGTTTTTACCCTCCATTCCCGCCCATCCGCACGA
>NW_023458560.1:62385191-62415543 GCF_013731165.1 Rhagoletis pomonella
AAAAAACATGGCGGACATTATGTGACAGGCACGTTTTTTGAGGTCAGAACAAAGTCCTGACGTCATGAAGCAAAACGGACTTCAGATTCATGTTCAGTGCACAACGTGAAGAACAAAATGAGAACAAAACATCTCTGAAACGTTCTCAAAAAGAAAAAATGTGAACAAAACACTCAAGACGTTTCCAATGAAAACGAAAGTATTGAGAACGTTTTCAAGGAAGTTGAAATAAGAACAAAAGTTTGGGGAACGTTCTGTCAGAGAACAAAACGAAAACAAAAGTTTTGAGGACTTAACGTTAAGAGTGGAGGGGCGTATGTGATTTGGGATGAGAAATCTTCTCAGTAAATACCAGGATTTTTAGTTCCTAGCCAGAGGAAATCTGGACCATTTCAACTTTCAGATCATTTAGCATTAGGGTGAACTGTCTATTTATTAAACACATAAGGAAAACGGCCCGCTTAAAATAAAATGTGTATGCCTTTAAAAAAGAAACATCCGATATATAGTTTCTTTGAAAGTTCTGAGCCCTTTGCGTATACTTCATACTGCTAATAAGATATTTGCAGGCACTCATACTTAAGAAAATGTTCACACAAATACAAATTAAATGATATAAGGACATAAAATCAGGTATTCTAACAGTAATATTGACGACTCCATCATTGACCTCCAAAAAGGTACCTATCAGAAATGCTAATATTAGAGATCAGAGTAAAGCCTCAACAAACGTAAGAAATGACAAATACGATAACAACCAAGAAAAGCAATGAAAATATGACTATAGAGCAAAAACAATAATAAACAAATAAAAGCAACAACAAAGTATAAAAATGAGAGTATTTGGAGTGGGCGTGTTCTTACGTTTATTGACTATTCCTTTTATAAATGTTGCTGACGTCGCTGTTGCAAATGCTGCTCCTTGCTTTTCCACATTGTTTTTGTAATGTAAGTATTTGTAGTTGTTTATGATTTATGCTGTACACATTCCGTTGATATTTTGCTGCTGTTATTGTTGCTATTGAGTCATTTTTCCCTAGATACTATAATATTTGCAAGTCCTTATGTCCTATTCATGCATTTGTATGTATACGAATCCGTATGTATGTATGTATGTATGTATGCATGTATGCTTGTACATATCTACGCCAAAGATTCCATCTGCACACTCATTCGCAATTTGAATGGAAGTCATGAAAAAGGCATTGCCAGCTGATAGTCGCAGAGCAGAGAGGCACAGACATCGCCAGAGGTTGTTGAGGCGTCGCGCGGGGATATGCTCACTTTACGATTGGGTGTCGACATAAATTATTCATATTTCGTTGGTGCAAGTGAGCAAGGCACATGCCTGCCAGCCAGCCAGCAAACCAGCCAGTCAACCATTCCGCCAGTCAGGCAGTTGGGCCGACAGACAACTCAGGGCGCAGCAGCATTTCAAGTATTCATCGAAGTTTTGTGTCGGTTGGTTGTTGGCTGGAGGAGTTTTGGTTGGGGGTTGCTGCCTCCGAGGATGTTGATGGGTAGCGGGTGGCGCACCCATGGCGAATGTTGTCAACCATGATGCGGGTGCAGATGCGGTTACCCTGCAAAAATCGCGACTACTCCATGCATGCGTGTAAGGAGTACTCCCGAAGGACCAAGGAGTACTCCAAAATTAACCACAATTCATATAAAAAATATGGTCCAATTAACATTGCGATGTCTAGGGCAGGACCATATACTCCATCTCTGCATTACATCAAAGTAGCACAAAACTACTCCCAACATACTCCAATGACATTGTCGTTATATTTTTTCGTTTGTACACGCTTTTGTTCTTCACTTCGCATATGCTTTTTTTGAAATTAATAGAAACCAAAAACAACAAGTAAGAAAGTCTAAGTTCGGGCGGAGCCGAACATTAAATACCCGGCGCAAGTATTAAATATATGTTTTTCTCCTTTCCGAAAGCTACCGCTACATGATAAGCCGGGGTGTATACATTTTAAGTAAATTAGCGTCCTTAAATTTCGAAATATTGAAATTTCAAGCATTTCTGAAATTTACCGTTATATGAAAAGCGGCCTCAATTTTAGTCCGATTTCAACAATTTTCAACGGTTTGCTTTTATGTGGCAAGCACAATAACCATACCGAGCTTGGTACAAATTGCTAGAACGGTTAGCGAGATACATATATGTGATCACAAGTTGGTAAAGAATTGTTGCAACCATCAATTTTGAATAAATTAGCTTCAATATTTACTCATTTATCGAAGATTTTGTATTTCTCGAAATTACCGTTATATGGGATGTGGGCGTAGTTATTGTCCGATTTTAGAAATTTTCGGCCATTTGGTATGCTGTACCAGGACCAACAATTGTGCCAAGTTTGGAAGAAATTGGTGTAGCGGTTACCAAGATATACACATGTAACCATAAGTGGGCGTGGCTACGCCCATTTGCCAAAATTTTGTAATATTCTTATTTTTCGTCTAAAACTCATTGCAAATATCAAGTTTGAGTGAATTATCTTTAGTAGTTACTAAAACATCGCAGTTTCGTTTTTCTGAAAATTACCGTTATATGGGAGGTAGGCGTGGTTATTGTCCGATTTTTAAAATTTTCAGCCATTTAGTATGCTGTACTAAGGCCAACAACTGTGCCAAGTTTGGAAGAAATTGGTGCAGCGGTTACCAAGATATACACATGTAACCATAAGTGGGCGTGGCTACGCCCATTTTCCAAAAATTTATAATATTCATGTTTTCCGTCTGAAACTCATTGTAAGTATCAATTTTAAGTGAATTATCTTCAGTAGTTACTAAAATATCGCAGTTTTCGTATTTCTTAAAATTACCGTTATATGGGAGGTAGGCGTGGTTATTGTCCGATTTCGCCCATTTTCAATACCATCCGTCCTACACCCAAAAGAAGTTCACGTACCAAGTTTCGTTAAGATATCTCAATTTTTACTCGAGTTATCGTGTGCACAGACGGACAGACGGACGGACGGACGGACGGACAGACAGTCACCGCTTAATCGATTTCTCTTTTCATTCTGATCATTTATGTATACATTTGTCTATATCTATCCCGATTCGTTTTGCCTGTTACAACCAACCGTTATGCGAACAAAGTTATAATACCCTTGTGCACAAGTGCGCTCGGGTATAAAAATTAAAAATTAAATGTTGCCTCTGACGACATTCGAACCCGAACATGCTGGGAGCTAAGAACTAACAGCTAGCATCTCTACACGTTCAGCTACAGCCAGACATGCAAATTTACTTTCAAATGCTTAACTTCTATCACATTTCGTTAAAACACGAGCAGTGATCGGGTAACAATAAGCTGGTGCAGAGACACGAGTTGGTCCGCTACAGCATGACAGAGGAGCACTTTTGTAAGTACTCCAATATACCACAAATAGACTACATGGTCCAACGATTTTTGCAGGGTAGTGGTCGTTGGTGACATCAGTCGCTTTGCTAGTTGTTGCTCAAACTGAAGGTGCAGTTCGAATGAGCATTGCATGCTGCGTCACGATCCAGAAAATAAAGGTCGCGCCATTCGCGGACCGCTAACCCTCTCATCGTCAATTTGACAGCATCCACCCAATCGCTGACGTCATAAAATACTTTTGTTTACATTCACTGTTGCCAACTTTATGCTTTTCGCACCAAATTTAGTGGGTATTCAAAACGCGAACATTTTTGAGTTTGGTGTTTGGTGCTTGGTGCGTTTTTGGTGCTTTTGTTTTTAGTTTGAAGACACCAAATTATAAATCTTAAAAACATGGAAGCAAAATTTCTAGCAATCATAAGCGTGGTAAGCAACTTCACAAAAATTTAAATAAAATCATGGCACAATCATAAGCGACAACAAAATATGTGGCGCACCTTCAATCAAGCCAGAAGAAATCGACCGTCGTGCAAGAAACATTGATTTTTATTAATTTGAATCGGCATCCTTACAATATAATTATGTATGCATATAAAGTCCATAAAATACACCAATAAATATTTGGTGCTTTTTCAAATTCAAAACTTGGCAATACTGCCTTTTGTTCGATGCTTCCTCTTTTTCTTGTCGAGTTCGTCTTGCTCTCTCATTCTGGTATTTATTGACGTCACGGCCAGTTACTCTCAGCTCGATTGGCGCAATCTTGTATTCTATCATTCTTGATGCTGCGTGAGGAGTACGGCAATGTGGAGTGTGGGCATTGTGCAGCATTGTATACACACTGGCTGCAGTAGGTTGTTAATTAGTAAATGGTTATTTTATTATTAAACAATCTAACGTTGAAATATGGTATGAAATGCCGTAAATGCAAGAAATATTATCAGCATTTGCATGTAACTAGCAGAAATTGAACAAGCAGCAAAATCAATACACCGCCCGCTTCACTTGAATAGGCACACATATTTTCCTCAAGATCCAAGCTTATATCTGCACTTGTGGGCATCAGAGAAGTTTCTTTTGATATCGTTTTGAAGAATGACTAATTTCGAGGAAAATTGGTGAAAGCATGAAATAGAGCCAGAACACAAAAGCTAGATGGAAAAAACAAAAGTCCTTTACGAGGTCAACTTCTTATTGTCGAGATATTGGACCGAGATTAAAGAAAAACGTTGATGTTGATGACATCCCAAAAGAACTACGAATTTCTCTATATACATGTGCTCAAAAAAAAGGGCATCAATTTTACTATGCAACATTAAGAATCACGACTGGAATTTTGTACAACTCGCATGGCTGGAAGGACAACTAGAAATTGGTGGTTTTCTCTGGCGAAAACGGATTTAATAATAATTGTCACGAAATTTGAAAGGACGAAAGTTGTGTCTTCCCTCCATGGCCAAGAAGAGAGTATGGCAGTCCGAACTGCGATTTCGTAGTCCATAGCAGTTAAGATAATATTTAAAGTTTCCCAAATTACGAAAAATTCATGCAGAAAAATTATTAACGACATTTTTCTAACACTTGTCGCATATTTTCGCACCTTGTTCTTTAATATGCTACCAAATTACGTACCGATTCGCACTACAGGAGCTGTAAAAACGAGTATAACGAAGCAACATCGTATTTTTTCAGAGTTTGTCTACTTAATGGAAAATTCAAGGCAATCCATGTGATGATTGACAATTGTTCTTTCCGGCGATTAAAGTAGTAAGCAGCGAGATGTCCCTGATTTTTCAAAGCGCCTGTAGAAATGTCTACCGGATAGGGGTTTTTTCCATACATTGGAATTAAGGATGTAGTACCCAATACTAAAAGTGTTATATGTTAGAATTAAAATGGATGGTATGCTTTTGTTGGTGTGTGTGACTATTCAAGTGAATCAAAATAATAATCATACATTTCGTGTAGTTTGATAAAACGTGAAACAAAATCCAAAGTAATAGAGGCATTTTCTCCATTTTCACCAAGTTTCTTTGAAATTGATCATTCTGTCAATATGGAATCAAAAACAAACTTCTCCGATGCCCAAAAATCCAAATATAAGGTCAGATATGAGGAAAAGGTACGTATTCCAGTGAAACAGGCTGTAAAATTAAAATTCGAGCATACATAGGCAATACAAAGATGAGATATCTTAATGGGTAAGGCGCTAACCAAATCTCTATAAAATATTAGGGGAGCTCACGTTGAATAGCATTTTAGGTATAAAGTTGCTACGTAGCAATATACCACATGTTTTGTTGCTCTTCCAACAACAAAATGCGTGGTAGATTGCTATGTAGCAACTTTACACCTAAAATGCTACGGAAAGTGAGTACCGCTATTGAAAACATCAAGTTTTAAGGCCGAAAACCTACCATAGTAGATATGACCGAGCAATAATTTTAACTTTTATTTCGTTAGATGTTAAAATATTGTGCAAATTTTTTAGCCGGGACAAAAGTTCATACAACAAACGACTTTTTTCGTCCAAAGTTCGCCTTTGCTTTGGCCTAAGCGGTACTGAAACCGAATCGAACTGTGGGTTCGGGAGAATGCTTTGTACCGGAATCTTTAGGGATCGTAGTTGAGATTATCTTCCAAATTTTTCCAGGCCTAGGTTTGCGACAGTACTGAAAGTAGTGGCGAAAACGAATCTTAGCCCCCAATCGAAGGTGACGGAATCGATGTCCCATCACTTGACTATGACGAGGTACGAAAACCACAAAGCCGCTGGAGCTGACGGCCTTCCAGCCTAGCTATTCAAGTACACCGGCGAGGAGCTGACAAGGTGCATGCATCAACTCTTATCCAGAATATAATAAGACGGACGCATGCCCGACGACTGGAATTTAAGTGTGCTCTGCCCAATCCACAAGAAAGGCGATCCCGCCATACGCGCTAACTACGCGGGGTTAGCCTTTTAAGCATAGGTTACAAGGTCTTATCGAGTGTGTTGTGTAAGACTAAAGCTCACCGTCAATGAACTGATTGGGACTTATCAGTGTAGCTTTAGACCGGGTAAATCCATTAAAACCACGTGTTCAACGTATGAAAAATTTTGGTAAAGTCTCGCGATATTTGCGAAGGAACTCTTCGAGCCTCGAGAGCAAGGGTGAATGAAGACAAAACGAAATATTCCAAGCTACTAAGAACCACTACAACCAACCAAGCAAGTTTTGATGGATATTTTGCTATGCGTCAAGTATAAAAAGCATTTAGAAATTTTTGGTTCATGTTTTGGCCGATATGCTTTTACTTCCTTCGGTGTACATACATATTTGTCCTTTAATAACTCACAGACCCTTTCGAATTCTTCCACAACCGCAATCTTATTTTAAAATGTTCCGACTAAAATTTAAAGCTTTCCAATATTTATTACCTACAATTTATTAACTCACTATACACATTTGGGGTCAACATAACGCAGCAGGATACAAATTAATAAATTGCCCACATATGTAAGTACTTATGTCCAGAGGCGGCTAAAGAAACCTCAATGCTTTGTAATTTGCACCAATTTAACGAGTAAATGACGCTCGTACACATATGTACATAGGTACATGCACTCAACTCCACACCAAATCACGCCAATCTGTTGCGAGCTATGTGTTACACACGTAGACACAAAAGGTAGAAGGTTTCAAAGTTTCAACAAAAAGTGTCAAACTTTTTTCATCTTTTACAACAAACTCCTCTTCTATTTGGGTTCAATGCGGCATAAAAAGCTTTAGACACCCTCGCCAATTAATGCGATACACTTTGATGACTTCATTCAGGAACATCACTTATATACTTACATACACATGTACAATGATTACCCTGATGAGGGTGGTGGTTGGGGTGATTGCAGGCAAACATACACTAACTTAACTTAAATTTGTTTATCTAATAGAGCACAAATGCAAATAAAACAAATTTGAAATTTCTTCCGCGCGGCCTAAGGACCAATTAACCATGAGTAGGAAAGCGGTCTTAATATCAAATACTGACGTTCATATTTTGAAAAAGGTCCAAAAGTTAGTGAAGAGGGGATCGGATTTAGAGAGTTGTGAGATATTTTTGAAATTTTGAGAGAAAACGGATTCAACTTTTTTACTGCCAGTTGTTTTACATAGGAGGGTTGTGGTCACTGAGGAAGAAAGGGAAAAAGTTTTTGGTAACCTTAGATTCGATTAGACTAGATGTACGGGAAGGAGTTGTTAATCTAGTAACCGCGACCAAGAAACGATCTATTGTAACAAGCTCCTATATGGCTACAGGCCTTCTTCGATCCACTTATTACCTATTAAAAACCTCGCGAGGTCCTTTAGCTGATGGTCGTTTAGGTCGTATGCTCTAGGTACGCTGATGCTAGAAAGCGAAGTCTTCACAGTGACAGATAATGTGGTCTACTGTTTTCTGCTTTGCGTGGCACAACGTACGCTGATCAGAGTTAAGAAAACCTGTAGCAATTCTTACTTCATGCCTATTGAAGTGAAGGAGCGCTTCGGCTCTCCTTGCAGATATTTATGGAATGAAGGAATTAGCTTGTCTGTTATCTTTCATATTTGTCCAGTAATGTCTCAAGTAGCACAAAAGTCAAAAATACACCAAAATATTTGGTGTATTTTTTACATTGGCGTGATATACATTTTCAATATAAAAAATATGCTATTTCTAAGCGCAGTTTTTGAACAGTTTATTTCGATTCGGTGTAAAAGTTATACCGTTTTTTCGTGCATTATTTACACCTACCGTCAATTTTTTTTTACTGATTTTCGGTATATATATTATGCCAGTGGTATACAAGTTTTCTTGTTTCTAGAACATAATATAAACTCCGTTGGTGTAAAATACGTATTGGTATTGGCTCAAATCATACACCTTAATGGTAAAGAATTTACATCATATTCTAGCATAAATATATTTTCATGAGTGTGAAGAGTACAAAAGGATTCGAGGAATAAAATTTACTACTAATCAAATTTTAAATTAACTCAGTCATAAAATTAACACCGCAGCTCTTTTTTAATCTGCGCGACTTGGAATTCTTTTTATAAATCTCAGCATTCCTTTTCGTAATATGCAGGCAAGAAAATCGCGAATATATATGAATGTGAGTTCCTAATTTAAAAACGAGGTACATTCTGTCGAGTGAATTTCGGTACTACCCCCTCTAAAACTCGAGCGCCTCAAAATTTATAAGGATTTGAAGGTTTTTAAATAAATCTGGGAAAACTTATATTTTGAAAGCAATGAATTTTTCGCCATTGTATAATTTTTAAGAGATGCGCTGTTTAAAAAAGGTTCGAAAATACACATAAAGTGGCATAGTTGAGCCAATGTACATAATGAAATTGTTAAATTAGTTAAATAATAGTCATAAAGCTTTAATATGGCGTCCAGCTGAGTTTCAGTATTAGGCTAAGTTTACAACCTAACATATTAGCGTAGCGAGAATACATAAAAATCGCTTCTAACCAACATTTACACAGTCTTTGGTGTTTATCGCTGTGCAAGCAAATAAAAATTATGCAGTTTGTTAAAAAAAGCTCTTTCTCATACTTAAAGCCCAAATAAATAAAAAATATACATATGTACATATTTATATAATAAATTAAACATCTCTTTTACTGCTATTATATACAATACAATATGCTTAAGTTGCGGTATAAATTGTCAAAGGGGTGTGGAAACAAAAAAAATATATTAGGGGAATCCCTACGTAGCAATGTATCACACGTTTTGCTGCTTTCCCAACAACAAAATATGTGCTAGATTGGTACGTAGCAACTTTAAATCTAAAATGCTACTCATCGTAAACTCCCCTATTCTAAAAAATTAGTCGTGTATAATTTTGCTGCAATTTAAACACTAGCTACTTTTTAATCGCCAGCGATTATGCTGGCGAAGAAGTTTCTTTGGATTGAGCGATTTCCATTGCATCGTGTAACGCTATTACTCTAGGTTGTGAACTTAGCCTTACTTTTATAATACTTTGAAAATATGGTCGTCGTTGAAAACTTACACAGATTCTTGAGTTTGGTACAAAAATATTTACCAAGCCAAGAACGGTGTATTTATTTTGCCCTAGACACAATTCAGTTTGAGAATTTGGTATAAAAAACCCAAACAAACTTTAAGCGTGTAGGGGTGCCTTATTGATGCATATTTCACCACTGGTGTATTAAATATACCAACCAGTGTCACCACTCGACAATATTTGAGGAACAAAAAATCCTACCAAATCAGTTTCCAAACTACCAATTTTTTTTAATCATCAGATATTGATATTTTATTTCGTTTCTGATTTTACTTCATGCAAAAGTATGAATCTTTGAGATTAATTCAATTTATATCAATTATTTTATGTCTAAATGTAAAAAAAATACAATCGATATAAACATTTTATATTTGGTAACAAAAAAAATTTATTACTGTGCTCGCGCAATTTTATTTTTATTTATTTGTTTTCATTTAACCATGATGCAATAAAATTACGGAATATCAGCAACATAATCTTAATATTTCGGTACGAGTTTTAGGCCATTTTAGCACGCTTTCAGTACGATTTTCTACTTTCACATCCCCATTGTATTACCGCCATTCGACAAAATTTTTACAAATGTTCTAATAAACGAATATGCAACAACAGCTCAATGCATTTTTGACATTTCGAACAGCCCTGAAATGAAACTACCAATTTATCAAAACGGCAACACTGATAGCAGCTCTACTTGCGGTATGTATAATAAGCTCATATTATGTGTGTATTATGTACACACACACTAGCTTTGTTTCTTTACTTTCCTAGCAGATCATTATCAGGAAGAAGAATGGGAAGAATTACAGAATTACGCTCACAGCGAGTGAAATATAGAAAAAGTCAAGAAACGCAAACTAGCTAGTAAACACCTGACCGATGCTTTTGACAACTGAACATATGTATTTGCTGCGAATTTTTAATCGCATTTTATGTTTAAAAATTGTTTACAAATACTCAGGTTTTGCCACACTTTATCAAATTTAATAAACCGCCCATTTTTATCAAAAAATACAAAAATATGTAAAAGAAGCAAATCAAAGTAGCTGTGCCTAATCTCTCTAATGTTGGAGCAACAGCTGAATTTTTCACCGCATAACGTGAAAATTATGTGTTTCTTGTAATTTGCTTTTGTAATTTTTTACTTATATTCGGCTAACACTACCTTGTGTAAATGCGCCTATCTGTAAAGAAACAAAGCTACTGTGTGGTGTATTCAATATTCATTTTTTGGTGAATTCTTTGGTCCACTGTCAATTGCTCTCAGAATTTGTGATGTGCTGAGTCGCTACTTTTAAGTATTGATCGATACTCGGTACCGATTTAAAAAGTATCAAATACTTTCGATGCTCAGTACCGAAATCTTGGAATTTCTAATAAAAGCGCGCAACAGCCAAAAATATGAGTTATATGTACACATACATATAGTGTCAGCTATTAAAAATAAATAATATTGCCACCAGAACTATTGCAATTGGAAAGACGGTTGCGATAAGTAAAAGAAGGCGAGAGTGTGTTTTGCGACATCAGTATCAGGGCGAATTTAATAAGGTGGTGTTACCGGCGTATCTGAATTTTTCGCCGTGGAGGACATTACATCAAAATTACGTGTTTGTTGTAGTTCATACTAATGACAGTATGAATATCTGCGTATAATTTGTAAGTGTAATTTTTTACTTATATACGGCTAACACCACCTTATTAAATTCGCCTTGATCATTATTAATTGCCTGCCTTGTTCGACGCACACATTATACTTGCTTCACTTAACTACATACATACAAACACATTGCTCATCTCTTGAGAAAGGACCGTCTTATTTGTACATTTTGGGTTTTTAGGCGATGTCTTATAAAATATCAATAATGTTTACCCCCAAAAGTAGCCTATGTCGAGATAGCTCCTTTTCCCTTTCAGGCCACATTTCATTGGATTCTTAAACAATATTTTAATGTTTAACTAGCCAAAGATGTAGTTCAAGATGCCCCTATAATAGAATCTTAATTAAAATATAAAACAATTTCAAAGGAAACTGATTTTTTTTTAATTCAAAGTCAAACCATCTAAAGTGACTTATACTATGTCTCCATTGAGAGATTTATCCATTAAGATTTAATAAATCCAGTTGCTAAATCACAACCGTCTCCATTACCACAACGAGATATGTTTGACGTTCACATTTTTAAATATTTGACGTTTGCTTATGTATAATTTTATAAATACAGTTCTGGACATTGATATACAGACAGATAAAAGGAAGGTACCAAGCGGAATTTCATTATATGAATTCTGAATATTATTGGCTTCGTATTCGTGGTAAATATGTATGTATAATATATAGTTTGGAAAGTGTAACGAATGGTACCATATTCCGAATCATTTTCCAAAATTTAAGAAAAATTATTAAAACGGTAAAAAAACATTTGCTGAAAGAAAAATTTATGTAGAACTCTCGTATTCATAGGAGGGAACCGAAAATCCAATCGTGGGCCTTTGGCATATCATGAATACGAACTGAGTTCTAGAGGATGTTCGGTGCAATGTTATCGAAGCAGAACCATTACCGAAATTTATAAATTTTTTGTCGCAGCGCGTAAATGACTTATAGAAAGCGGAGAAGACTCTGCATGATATTACTTTAAAACATTTCTTCTAAATTTTTAGTTTTTAAAATAATATTTTCTTAATTTATTACAACCAAAGTTATGTAAATATGTATTACTAATTTTCTTTCCAAACTAACAAAAATATAAAAATACCTAAAAATTCGAAAATTCATGTTTTTATGACAAGCTAGATTTCAATGTCCTCAACTGTATATTGAAAACACAAATGTCATTTGACTTATGGCATGTGAATTTGTGGTTGCCACATCCAACAAATTGTACTTATTGATCAATATTATTGAAGATTTGACGAAGATTTAACATAAATCTACTGCCTTTCGAGATTTAATTTTATATGGTAAATCTCAAAATATGTTCGGAGCAGCAGCCGATAATGCAATCAACATAAATCATTAGCCTCACATCGCAATATAAAGCGTTACATTTAAGCTTCAAATATTTTTATCATTTTGTTTAAACTTCTAAAAATTTTGTACCACCCTAGCATAAATATTCCCAGTCCGCTATTGAACATACGTACATTATTATTGTAAAACCACTCACTTTATATTCCAATTGCAAAACATATGAGCATATACATGGAGGAGGGTAATTACTTGGGCTCATACATACTATTATACTGGACGAATGCAGGCGAACGGGATATGATGTGTACATAGTATGTACAACTGCTGTGGCTCTTAAGGCGGGCGTACAAGCATGTCCACATATCCATAAAAAACGGTCCATATGTATATCAAATAATGAGAGCATGTAAAAAAAGAACAAGTTTAACTATGTATTACTTTTTATCGCTCGAGGCTCTCATCTGCATAGAATTAAATATCACCGTTGTAAACTCCGTAATTCCCCTTTATGCTCACTATTAAGAACAAACATTTTGTACATAATGTATACATATATACCTACACTAATAGGCTATTGCTCATGCGGAATTAAGATTTGCAATCATTCGATTTTGGCAATAGAACTGAGCAGCAGCTCAGCAGCGGCATAGGTGCATTTTATAGTTTAAGCTCACGGCAACATCATCGTTTAGAATTCGAAATCAAAAATTAAATAAAAATTAAGTTGTTTCAACAAATCAAAGGTGTTGACCTTTTTTTTGTTAATTTGGAGTTTAATAGCTGCAAAAAAAGCTTTGCAGCTCAACATTTGGTGACCCCGACGTGATCGCCGTGCGTTTTTGGTGGAATTGTACTTTTCGATATTTGGGAGATTAAACTGTGTGCATAACGCTTTGTACATAATAATATACTCGTATACGCCTATAGCCGAAAATTTGAATCCGTTATTCAAGAGCACGGAACTTTGTGAAACTTGTAGCGTGATCTTGAAACAGTTAAACTGTTAGCTTACGTCTTCAGCATATTTTGTGAGCCGCTATTTCTGTTCATTTCCCACGCAACGGTTTCCAGTTGCGATTTTTCCCGAGTGTAGTACACATCACGCGCTGCCGATATAAATTCGACTTGAATCCATCATGACACTTAACCCAGCTAATGGTACTCCAGGTATCGAAAATGCTGCTCAATCAAATGAACAGGTGGCCACAGATCGAGTTAGCTTTTTTAAGTTAAAAACAAAAGCAATATTCAACCGGCTTGAGCGAATAGCTGCCGAGATGGACAGTGATAAGCTGCACGGGATGGACGAATACGCTCTGACGGCACTACTGGACTCATTGGGGGAACTGAAGTCAAGTTTCAACGGTGCGCACACAAGCTTGGAGGAATTGGATTTTGATTCAATTTGCAGCGATCTGCCTGGTAAATTCGACTCCAATTTAGTTAACCTCAGATCCACTCTGCAGCGTGAAATTGGAAAGCGTAGGGCACCTCAGCTATGCTCCACATTCAGGGTTAACGCCAATGAGTCGCAATCAATTATAGTGAACACCAACCGATCACGCTTGCCGTTACTTACACTGCCAAAGTTCACTGGTGCCTATACTGAGTGGACAAACTTCTTCTCCATGTTCGTATCTGTCATCGACAAGGATAGCGACCTTACGCCGGTCGACAAGCTTCAACATCTACGTTCCTGCCTGAGTGGTGCAGCGCTGGATACCATACGTTCTCTAGAAATAAATGAGGCTAATTATAAAAATGCATTAGATCTTTTGCATAAGCGTTTTGATAACAAGCGTCTTATATTTCAGGCACACATCAGGGAGATCTTCGGGCTGGGCAAAGCAGATGGGTCAGTAGGCAGGCTACGGGAACTAACTGACAAAGTCACCGCTCACATACGTGCACTGCAATCGCTTGGGTCCAAGGAGCAAATATCCGACTGTATCATTGTACAACTACTAATACAGAAGTTAGACAAAGCGACTCAATCCAAATGGGAGGAGAATTCGCCGACAAACGAACTACCTTCGTGGGACCAGTTATCTACCTTTCTGGAGAAGCGCTGTAGAACGCTCGAAAACGTCGAACACGTTATGCAAACACCAGTTGGTCAAGCTGGTAAATCTGGTAAAAACGTGAGTACCAACCAAAGAAAATCATTTGTTGCTTCTGGTGGCTCAGTGGGCGGTTGCGTATTTTGTGGATCCCATGAGCATCTGATATACCATTGTCCTCGCTTTACAAATCTGTCGCCAAACCTCCACCAAAAAGAGGTTAAACAACTCACTCTATGTCTCAATTGTCTAAAAAAAGGTCATCAGATGCGCGACTGCAAATCGGGGTCTTGTCGTAACTGTCAATCAAAGCACCATACACTTTTGCACTTTGAGCGCTCTGCTCCAACTGCCACCAGCCCTCAAGGCTTAACTTTGAAATCCGCTACAGCCCAACCTAATGCCATGACTGCAGCCTTATCTGCCTCGTCCCAGGCCCTTACTTCTCCATCTGATGTTGTGCTTCTAGCCACTGCGGTAATTTTTGTAAAAAATCGTGCCGGCACTTTCGTACCTTGTCGTGCGCTGTTAGACTCTGGTTCACAGCTGCACTTTATCACCTCTCGTTTCACAAACCAGCTGCAGCTGCGCAAAACCAAAACCTTCGCTGGAGTATCTGGCATTGGCGACGTCAACTTTTCAACGGAGGGATACTCGGTCGATCTCGTACTGAAGTCGCGGACTTCTGATTTCTCGACGACGATTACTGCTGTTGTCGCACAAACGATCACTGAAAGTCAACCTGGCCTTACAGTGAGCACCGTTAATTGGCGACTTCCCTCCAACATCCAGCTGGCTGATCCCAACTTCAACATACCACAGCGTATTGATCTGCTTATAGGAGCAGGACTCTTCTTCGAACTTCTCTGTGTGGGCCAAATTCAGTTGGCGCCTGGGCTGCCATTGCTTCAAAAAACTCGGTTTGGTTGGGTGCTGTCCGGTGGTGGACAACAAACGCCCAAACTCTCATCTTTCGTCGTACGTCAACGATCATCTACTGACATTGATTGTAGTACTCGGCTAGATTATTTAGTGCGTCGTTTTTGGGAAATCGACCATGTAATTGAGCCAATCGCTAAAACAACAAAGGAAGAGCTCGACTGCGAAGAGCACTTTAGGCAAAATTATTCGCGTCTGTCTTCAGGCGAGTATTCCGTGCGCTGCCGATGAAGAGTAGCGTGGAGTCACTAGGTGATTCGTATTTACAGGCACTACATCGCTTTCGCAGTCTTGAACGAAAACTGACTCGCAATCCACAGCTCAAGGAACAATATGTGGCATTCATTAACGAATATTTGGATCTCAACCACATGTCACTAGTCTCCAGTAAGGATGTTCATGACTGTAAGTTTTTCCTTCCACATCACTGTGTCATCAAGGATGACAGCACTACAACAAAGCTGAGAGTTGTATTTGATGGCTCTGCAGCTACAACTTCGGGCTTGTCGCTGAACGATCTGCTCATGTCAGGTCCAACAATACAACCGAAGCTTTTCAACATCCTCATTAGATTTCGATCGTTTCCCGTCGCACTTACTGGAGACATCTGCAAAATGTATAGATGCGTTCGAGTCACTGCACCAGACGACATGCTCCAGTGTATACTATGGCGTGACTCTCCACAAGATGACCTACGCGTGTACAAGTTGAATACGGTGACCTATGGAACTAAGCCTGCATCATTTCTGGCTATTCGGGCCATGCATCAGCTCGCGTTTGATGAATCATCAGCATATCCCCTGGGTTCAAAGGTCGTTCTTCGAGACTTCTATGTGGATGATATGATATCTGGTGGCAATTCAGTGCGGGAAGTGCGAAACATTATGCAGCAAACAACAGGTCTTCTTTCTCGAGGTAATTTCCAATTACGGAAATGGTGTTCCAACAGCCCTGATGTTCTCGGCGATATTCCCCAAACAGAAAGAGAAAGCTTTCTCAAATTCGATGACGGCAGTGATATCACCAAGGCTCTGGGACTAGTCTGGGATCCGTTCAAAGACACTCTGTTGTTTTCGTTTTCGCCGATCAGATCTGGCAGAACGCTCTGTATTAGCTACCATAGCTCGTTTTTACGATCCACTTGGCCTACTAGGCCCCACTCTGACAAGGGCGAAAATTCTTTTACAGCGAATGTGGAGGGATAAGCTCGCGTGGGATGAAAGCTTGCCCCATTCACTGGATACGGCCTGGTCTACGTTTTGTGAAGATTTCGTCAACATTCAACATTCGTCATTTCCGCGCTATGTATTACAGCCTGGAGCCGCGCTTGAAATTCATGCGTTTTGCGACGCTAGCCTTGAAGCATATGGCGCTTGTGTATATGCTCGCTCAACTAAGGATAACAACGTCCAATTACAGTTGCTATGTTCAAAGGCACGCGTTGCTCCACTGAAAACTCTGAATGTGCCCAAGTTGGAACTCAGCGCTGCCGCTCTGCTTGCGCAGTTAGTAGGTGAGATAGCCAAGATGAAGGTTTTTGACTGCCGCTTCTATTGTTGGTCAGAGAGCTCTTGCAATCAGCTCTTTGGATGCACGGTCCAATATTCTTGCACAAAGCAGAAATCAGCTGGCCTGAATTTCGCGAACCACAAACCAAGCTTTTGGAAACTCGTCAAAAGGTATTACTCACATCAAATGATCGACCCGACGTATCTCTTTCATTTAAGTACATCAACTCGTTTGGCAAAATGCAGCGTATTTTTGGTTACGTAAGCAAATTTATCAATATAAAAAAATTGCCAAGGACGTCGCAGCTCACGTCTCGGGACATTCATCATGGGGTTCAGTTGTTAATTCGCATCCTTCAGAGAGCGCAGCTTTGGTCAGATTACGTCGCTCTGAAAAATAAGAGGTGTGTCTCATCATCTAGCAGCATCTCTTCATTATCACCATTTTTAGATGACATCGGTCTGATTCGAGTTGGCGGTCGCCTGAGGCATTCAACTCTTGGCTTTGAAGCGCGTCACCCGTGTATTCTACCAAAGAATCATCCGCTGACGTTCTCCATAATTGCACATTTTCATCACAAGCACCATCATGTAGGGCTGCAGTCACTACTTGCAGCCATTCGCTTGCAATACTGGCCCATAGGTGGCAGAAAAACTGTCGCCCACGCCCTCGGTAAATGCATTATATGTTGTAAATCGAGACCGTGACTCGTCGAGCACATCATGGCTGACTTGCCTAAGGATCGCATTGCGGCCTCACGCGCCTTTATTGTCACTGGTGTAGACTATTGTGGGCCGTTCTATTATAAGCCAGAAATGCGTAACAAGTCCCCTCAAAAAATGTTACGTTAGCGTTTTTATCTGCTTCGCAACAAAAGCCGTCTGGATGGAGTTAGTGAAGGACTTATCGACCAGCGCCTTTATCGACGCTCTAAAGAGATTTGTTGCTACTCGTGGCGTACCCAGCTGCATTTGGTCAGATAATGCAACAAACTTCGTAGGCGCAAGAAACGAGTTGAGTGATTTGCGACGCCTATTTTTAAGCGAGGAGCATCGTAGCGAGGTCCATAACCACTGTCTCAACAATGGGTTTGATTGGCGATTCATCCCGCCCCGCTCGCCGCACTTCGGCGGCTTGTGGGAAGCAGCCGTAAAAACAGCTAAGCAGCACTTTTATCGTTCGGTTGGCTCTTCACTTCTTGGCTTTGACGAATTGCGCACTCTGGTATGTCAAATCGCTGCTGTTATTAATTCTCGTCCTCTTGTACCACTTTCAGAAAATCCAGAGGATTTAGACGTGTTGACGCCAGGGCATTTCCTGATTGGTGGTCCACTAATAGCTCTACCTGAACCTGAGCTGAGACATTTAAATTGTAATCGTCTTGACCGATGGCAGCGCGCAACTCACGTGCACCAAATTTTCTGGAATCGGTGGAGTCGAGAATATCTCACTCTCCTCCAGCAACGAGCGAAGTGGCGCACACCTCAGGCCAGCATTCAAGTGAACGATATCGTATGCGTCAAGGACGAAAACTCACCGCCTCTGAAGTGGCCCCTGGCCCGTGTAATCGAGGTTATCCCTGGAGCTGATGGTGTAGTACGAGTGCCAGTTTTACGCACGTCTAGTGGAACAACCCGTCGAGCAGTGAACAAGCTGTGCGTCCTTCCAGTAAACGATACTGTTGAAAGCCCTGACCTTTCAACGCGGGGAGTATGTTCGGAGCAGCAGCCGATAATGCAATCAACATAAATCATTAGCCTCACATTTAAGCTTCAAATATTTTTATCATTTTGTTTAAACTTCTAAACATTTTGTACCACCCTAGCATAAATATTCCCAGTCCGCTATTGAACATATGTACATTATTATTGTAAAACCACTCACTTTATATTCCAATTGCAAAACATATGAGCATATACATGGAGGAGGGTAATTACTTGGGCTCATACATACTATTATACTGGACGAATGGAGGCGAACGGGATATGATGTGTACATAGTATGTACAACTGCTGTGGCTCTTAAGGCGGGCGTACAAGCATGTACACATATCCATAAAAAACGGTCCATATGTATATCAAATAATGAGAGCAAGTAAAAAAAGAACAAGTTTAACTATGTATTACTTTTTATCGCTCGAGGCTTTCATCTGCATAGAATTAAATATCACCGTAGTAAACTCCGTAATTCCCCTTTATGCTCACTATTAAGAACAAACATTTTGTACATAATGTATACATATATACCTACACTAATAGGCTATAGGCTCCGTTATGCATACTTGGCATTGCTTGAAAGTTGTCACATCAGGAATCTGTTAAATGAACTTCGCGCGTAAGCGGTTACCCAGCGCACAGTATTACATACGTAAAAGTCTGTTGGTTTTTGATTTCTACGTAAAAATGGTATAGCAGTGCATGCAATGCCAAGTATGCATAACAGAGCCTTATTGCTCATGCGGAATTAAGATTTGCAATCATTCGATTTTGGCAATAGAACTGAGCAGCAGCTCAGCAGCGGCATAGGTGCATTTTATGGTTTAAGCTCACGGCAACATCATCGTTTAGAATTCGAAATCAAAAATTAAATAAAAATTAAGTTGTTTCAACAAATCAAAGGTGTTGACCTTTTTTTTGTTAATTTGGAGTTTAATAGCTGCAAAAAAAGCTTTGCAGCTCAACAAAATATTTAACGTCAAATCTCGTCAGAGGGCTAAATCGTCATTAAATCTCACAATGGAGACATAGTATTAAGCTACTTTAATTGAACGGCACAGATATAATGACGAAAGTTTAGTGTGTCGAATCGGTATCGGGTACCGAAAAGAAAGTATTGGGTACCGAAATTTTTTTCAAGTATTGGGTACCGAGAATTCAGCACATCACTACTCAGAATGTCGCCTGAATAATTTTAACGACATTTGTTAACGTGGAGCTATTTGTGAACCAAATGAAAAAAGTGGCGCATTTTAGGAGCTGGTGTAGTTTTCGTACTAATCTCAATGAATAAATAGTACCAAAATGTTAAAGGTAGAATTTTGATTTGAAAGATATACTGGTGGAATAACAAATACACCCAAACGTTCTTTTTTTATTCAATCTAATCAGATTTGTACCAAAATCCATAAATTTACACCAATTTATACACCAGTGTGCTACTTGAGGTTGCGCTTTATTCTTCATCCAGATATAGTAGTCTCGCAGAATCTAATAGGGATTGACTCAAGATTTCCAAGAACGCCACTAAGAGGGCGCCACGAGAATCCTGGCGAACTTCTGTACCAATATTGAAGAGAACTGTGGAAACTGTGGATATTTATCCACAAACCTAACGGCAACATCATGTAACGAAGTGCTAGATGCCCCAGGATGCTCTAACGGTACTTCCTGAACCAAATACCTACTCTTCCCTAGGCAAACCCGTAATCGGCGTCGTAAGTTATGATAGGAACGAATGGGACATAATGTCCCTCCAACCTTACAGATCTTCAGGACTAGGCGAAATCATTCCCGCCGAATTACAGGCAGCTAAGGACATACTGTGCCATCTGCTCTCTCAGATATTTACAGGTGGTCTTTTCACCAAAAGAAACAGGGCCGCTCCTCTGAAATCGAATGATTTCAGGCCCATAAGTCTAACTTCATTCCATAAATGAATAGATGCGGCGGAATATAAAAAAATTATTATCTCCTCGAACCAACAAGCATATCCTGAGGGCAAATCCGTGGATACCGCGCTTCACGAAATCGTATTGGTCATTAAGAAAGTACTTGCTGGGAGTTTTTCGAGGGAGCCTTCAATAATAGCCATGCTGAATCTGTTGTTAAGTCCCTTCTCAGTGTAGGGGTGCAACGGGTATTGAAAGCTTCTTTCAAGCGAGCACAACGCCCTACACCCACGTAATCTCTGAAATTTATTTTGAATATTCCATCGGTGGATCTCTATGCAAGTTTCTGGCCGGTTTTAGTGTTGCAGAATAAATGCTATCCAGCCATGAAGATACCTCAAATTCAGACGCACAAAGGTACTGGAAACTCTAAACTGCGGAAACTAATCTGATTTCACTCGGTTTGGCCGCTCCTCTCTCAGCTTATAGTGGGGGTAATTACCGGACGCAGCCTTATGGCCACGACTGGAAAGAGGTTGGAATATCCAACCAATGATTTGTGTCTCAGCTGCAGAAGCGAGAAAGAAGTGGAGAGCATCGAACATTATCTCTGCCACTGTCCCACACTGGCCAAGATGCGCAACCAATCCTTCAAGAAGTACTTTTTAACTTCTTAGCCGAGCTGAACTTATAAAATATTCCCAATTTTGTGTGCTATATACATACATAATGCGTACTCGGTGATTCAATTTCTAAGGGAAGGAAAAAAATAAATGGCTTCCGGCAGTGGTATCATATTGGGTACTTTATGCTTACGTGTGCTGTCGTGCTTTTGCACGGTAGCAGCCACTATACATAACCTTACATGCTCTTTAAATTACCAATATGCGCAACTAAGTTCATACTCCTCTATGCCCAGCCACAGTAAAGAGCCTTCTCCATTGCTAGAATGCGGTTCTTCTTTTTTTAGTCTATGAGTAAATACGCCATAGGCTCGTAGTCAATCCCTCGTTTTAGATACTGATACGTTGTAGAACCTCGCTTGCTCACGGTATCCAAGCAAGGTGACCAACCGCCCTACAACTGCTTACTTTTTTAGACGAATTTACAAGTTAAGCAGGCAGGATTAAAAGATAAAAGGATGCTGAATACCGGCCTTTGTGAAATCCGCGGCTTTCTGGTTTGTTGAAACCAAAGTAAGCTTCTGTGCAATAATGTGTTTAACAGCTCATTTGGTCTTGAAGTTATAAGCTTGAAGATTGAGAGAGCTGTGAATGTTACCGAAGCTTTAATCTCCTATGGATCGGAATTAACGCGCTATGTATCATATGTATGTCTCTGGAATTTTATTAAAAATCAACTTATCTCGAGATAGGCCATTTTCCCTTTAAAGTATATATTTCATGGGGTTCCCAAACAATATTTTAACGATTAGCTACCCATAAGCGCAGTTTAAGATGACTTTTAAGAGAAGCTCAATAAAAATATAAAATTCTGTGAGGGAAACTTTTTTTTCGTTAATTGAAGGTCTAACCATCTAAAGTCACTTGTTGATGTGTAAACATTCTATCGCTCGGTATGGGTAAAATTTACGTTCATCAAGCCACATTTCTGGACTAGTTCACGACAAGTTTAGCACCATTTCAGGACTAGGGCGGTAGTATTTCAGAACCTGATTAGAACCATTTCGGGACTATTTCAGGATCATCTCGGGATCTCTTCAGCACAAGTTCGCGACTAATTCACGACTATTTGGGTATTTGGACTAGCTTTGTACCATTTGGAGACTAGTTCAGGAACATTTCGGGCCTAATTCGGTGTAATTTTGGAACTAGTCCAGGAACGTTTCAGGAATAGTTGAGAACTATTTGAGGACTATTTTGAGCCTTGTTAGAAATAAATTTGGGACTAATAAGGGATCATTTCGGGACCGTTTCAAGACTTGTTCGAGATCCTTTCAGGCCAAGTTCACAACTTTTCCAGAGCCACTTCAGGACAATTTTGGGTGTAGAGATAATTTCGGGGAAGTTCGAAACTTGTCACGAAATGATTCTTAAATAGTTCTGAAGTGGTCCCGAAAAATTAAATATTTGGTCCTCACGCCTTTACTTAACAAAATGCTACAGATTTATATGCGTGATATGAAAATAATTGGACTAATTCATTATTCATTTATTAAAATAAAAAAAAATTATAAAAAAAATTATAAATTAATTGAAGCGTAAAGTAAATTATGATTTTATTGATTGTTACAACTTCTTAAGTACTTTCATCACTTTCCCTTTTTGCCTTTTCACTTAAGTATATATATTAACACCTGTAAGTTTCTTGTGTGGGAATTGTTTAAAATACTGCTTCTATGAAAATATATACAATACATATGTACTATGTATATAGGATTTGTGCTATTATTATCCGTTAGGTGCAAAAATTTATACATAAGTATGTGTGAGTGTGTATGTTTTTTTATCTTACCTGCCCAGTTCCCCATAACTCATTCATTTGCATTTTTAAAACATCAATACTACATATTGACTTGACATTTTTTTAATGTATTTTCTATAAATGCATTTTTGACTTATTTATGTAAGTACGTAAGTATGTTTTTTATGAGATTTTGAAATTTCCTTGACGGCTTTAACTACTAAAAATTAGTATAAAAATTAAAATTGACTCTTTATTATTATTAGTGCTGTTAATAGTAATTACTAGCCAGTTTAGCGGAAGCTTTTTACGTGATAAAATATGCTTTTTATTTGTGTTTTATATGAAAATTGAAGGAGGGGAAAAAAATTTCTCACTTAAATAACCGGTGAAACCGGCAATAAGTATAAGTAAATGACAAAATAGTTTTCTTTATACCAGAATGATTTAAAAGCGTACATAAAAAAGTTTTCCGATTTGAAAGCGTTTACAGCGCAATTATGGCAACTGTCTTTCTGTTGAAGACATGAGCAAAGCCTTCACCCGCAGAACACCGACAATTTTCAAATACTTTTAAATTATTTTACATTCGTTTGCCAAATCAAATATTTTTATTATTTTTAAGTTTTTTTAATTATTGTAACTTAAACTTAAAATCTTATTCGCATACTATTGTAACCTTTCAATTCGAATATCGTAAATTCCTTAATGTTGTAGTTTCGAAGTTTGTAAGCGACGATACGAGGTGACCCGAGCGCGCCAGCCTAAGTTTTTTAGTCTTCTACTGACCGCCACCGCTTTCACATCGTTAACTTTCAAATCCGCCCCTCTGGCACATTGAATTAGACTTTGCATTGTAATCAAACATATTAGGTTCATTCCTTATCTTTTTGGACTAAAATCTGAAAAGTGTCAAAATGCCAGAGCGTAAGCGAAATGCGCTCACCAAAAGAGAATAACAGGAAAAAGTAAAGGAACGCAAAAAACCAAATTTTTAGTCCAAAGAATGGCAACAACAAAACTAACGTCAAATAAGAATAGAAATGTATGTACAAAACACATACCAATAAGCACAAGCACAATAAACACTTACTATATCAATTATTTTTTACCTCCTTCCAATTTCAACTCACCTTTTTTACTTTTTGGATTATTCTCACATTTTGCATATTCTTTAATTTCCGTTAATTTAAATTCAGTTGAGTTTGACACTTTTCAGGATTTTGCCAGAAAAAATTATTCTGACTAAATCTGACTACTTCGGACTAATGAGAGTCACTCTCACTGATTGTTGCTCTCTCATTTTTGCTGTCATTTTCGAGTTAAGGAACGCTTTTTGGACTAAATCTGACTACTTCGGACTTTTTCTGACTATTTCTGGGAGATAAGGAACGCTCCTATTGGATAATAAACACTTGAGATTCATAGATTGTAAAGCAAATTATATCTCTTTTCGTTACGCATTTACATGCATACGTTTATGCAAGTGCACTCTGCACGTACGCAACAAGTGGACGTAAGGTCTCGAACATGGTCCTTACGATCCGTTCGAAGGAATCGGCAACCCTCTACTTAGAGAACAAACCCGTTCACCGAACGCACCCTTCTCATCAACCGAAAACTCTATTCGGTCCAGTGTTGCCAGAACTTTTTGGATGAACCGGCTAAATTGGCAAATAAAACCGGCTAAAAACGGCTAAAATGTTTCAACTAAATTTCACATGTTTTATTTAAATAAATCACGAGTAAAAGACTATTTCTTGGAGAGAAGTTACAAATTCGAGCCGGGAAAAATTTTGCCAGCAAGAATTTTAATTAGGAAAAAGATATGATTGTGGCACATGGTTGGTATTTTTGTGGACGATAATTTTAATAAACAAGTTCGTTCAAATTAAAAATTTACAAACTGGAGCGATTTTAAAATGAAAAATGTAAGTTAATACTTGTTTACTTAATTAATTTAGTTAATTGAAATGATTTGAAAGGTACTCGGAAAAAAAAAATATTTATTACTATTACTATCTGATATTTTGAGTGATAATTCTCGCTGGATTTTCGACGAACAAACCTATTATCTTCCCTACAAGGCCTTTTCAGACTGACCGATTCTCAATACACTCAAATAGAACCCAATACACATAAAAACGCTGCAAAAATTTGCCTTCAATTTTAACCCGCAGATCTCCCATTTAGATGACCGGTCATATGGGCGGAAGATGTCTCGTAGGATTCCCAGCGAGTTTTGCTTTACATAAAAATTTGTGCTATTTTATTTTCATTTTGACTCTTTAACTCAAGATGGCATTCGGTTTTTGGAATTTGAATAAGTTCCCAGCAAAAACGTTTGTTTAAAAAAATACATATGTGTTCATAGTTCTTGAAAATATCAATTTTTCCATTACCTTAAACCTTTGGGAGTGGGCAAAAATTATGTTTTTTAATTTAGGCAGAATTGAATATGCGCTATCTGGGAAGACAATATCTACATGTAATATTTATTCCGTTTGTTGGCACTATATCCAAACACAATCGCATCTTAAGAGTCTTAACAGTGAAACAATTTCTTATTTTCTAAGTTTGCGAATAAAACTTCACACTTAAAATTAAGACATTTATAAGAAACATTTTATGAAGAAAATCCCTTCTTCGTTTAAAATAAAAATAAGCGAAATCGGCCCAATTTCATAAATCCTGCCTGACATGAAAATTTTCTCCACGATAAGGCTAGTAGCCATTTCTAACAGATTTTGGGTCGCTTATTCAAAAATGGAAACATATATATATTTGAAATTTAAGAACACAAGGCAAATAGCAAAATCGGCTAAAACCGGCTAATTTTTTTCTGCAAAGAGCTAACAAATCGGCTGCCGGCTAAATCGAAATTTCTCCGGCTGTTTGTTATCGCAACCGGCTAAATCTAGCCGGAAAACGGCTAAAATGGCAACACTGATTCGGTCAGCTCTTGTCAGTTTTAAATCATAAGCGGTTGGCGGCGGTCGTATAAACTAAGTGCGGTCGGTCAAGTTAAGTGTGCAAAAGAAGTTGAAAATTGTGCGCATACATATGCACAAAATAAATCTTTACGAAAAAAAAAACTAAACATCAAACAATACAACTTAAAACGAAACAAAAAGCGTGCCGGTTAAAAACTAAATATAAAGTGTGGAAATAAAAATATAAAAAATATTGGTTGAAAGTGAAAAAAGCACCCAGTGAGAAATTAAAGTCGCACGAGAAAATTTCAAAAAAAAAGAAAAAAGGAACATGAGCATCCTTACAAACAAATATTAGTGACTCAACAACAAACCAACTGCAAAGGCAACAAAAAAAATATATGCTAACTTTATATACAAATATACTCAACTTAAATGAAAAATTATATACATACATAGTTAAGCATATGTTATTAATGTTAAGAACAACACGCTATTAACGAAAAAGAGCCGCAGGGCATAAAAACAAAAAACAGCGAAAGTGAAAAAAAAAAAAATTATACATATTTATATAAAAAAAAAAAAATCGAAGTTCGAAATTTCTCACGAGGCGTCTTGGCAAGCGGCAGCAACATCAACGGAGGATAACGGCAGCAGCATCACCGGCGCAGCACAGCAAAACACCGGCGCGGCACAGTACAAAAGGCAAAACAATTGCGGTACAGTAGGAAAAAGTCACAGGTGGTACCAGAGAAACCCGTAAGTGCGCACATATTATTATATACATACGTATGCAACTTCTATAGCGGTTTCCCGTACGGTGAATTAAAGTTGTCGAACCTTTAATTTACCGTAATTGAAATAACTGTCTCGATACAGACATACATATATACCAAAATATATGTATGTATGTATGTATATATAATCACAATCCCCGCGCGTTAAAAATTTTTCCTATCCAAAAACCGCTATAAAAATATACATACGTAGCACATTGTATATGCAAATGTATATATAAACTCTTATTAACCGCCCATATTTTGATGTACATAAGTCCCGAATTTCCAAACGGGCATTTTCCATTTTTTCACGTACGCTGTACCCTAACACATAATTGTTTGCACGCCTGTGTGCACATATATATATTCACTTGCCTTCTCCAACTCGTAAATCTACTTGTAAACGAAGAACAACCGCATATACACACAGTCCCCTTTGGCGCATACTGTACATGTACATATGTACATACATATGTACGCTCATACCCTTATAAAATCGCCAAAAATCCGAAGCGGTAAATAATTCGCGCGCAACATATGTATGTAAATGCGTTTCAGCATTTGTGCAATCTCGCTTAATACGTACATATCTACCCTGTCCCTTTACCACTCAGCTAAGTGCCGCTATTTTGCAGCAGTGAACAAAAACGCTTGCGACATATATAGATACCGAAGTAAGTACACATTAGTGTGCGGCTATATATAAAAAGAAAAAGTTTAAATAAATTAATATAAAAAGAAGCGTTTCCCAGTCTCCTTCAAGATTTTTATAAAATATATAGACCTTTCGGCCCTCACATATAAATTTATAAATATATATCCAAATATATATAGAGGTAGATACATGCATTTGAACACAACTTGTTCGGTTTTTTATCGCAAACAAAATTGACCCATACTAATATTAGCATAGTCAAGTGCGACATACGTACGTATCAAGAATGATAGAATACAAGATTGCGCCAATCGAGCTGAGAGCAACTGGCCGTGACGTCAAAAAATACCAGAATGAGAGAGCAAGACGAACTCGACAAGAAAAAGAGGAAGCATCGAACAAAAGGCAGTATTGCCAAGTTTTGAATTTGAAAAAGCACCAAATTTGTATTGGTATATTTTATGGACTTTATATACATACATAATTTTATTGTAAGGATTCGAATCAAATTAATAAAAATCAATGTTTCTTGCACGACGATCGATTTCTTCTGGCATGATTGAAGGTGCTGCCACATATTTTGTTGTCGCTTATGTCACTGTGCCATGATTTTGTTCAAATTTTTGTAAAGTTGCTTACCACACTTACGATTGCTATAAATTTTGCTTCCATTTTTTTTAAGATTTTCTAATTTGGTGTCTTCAAACTAAAAACAAAAGCACCAAAAAAACGCACCAAGCACCAAACTCAAAAATTTTCGCGTTTTGAATGCCCACTAAATTTGGCGCGAAAAGCATCCAGGTGGCAACAGTGAATGTAAATACAAGTATTTTATGACGTCAGCGATTGGGTGGATGCTGTCAAATCGACGAAGAGAGGGTTAGCGGTCCGCGAATGGCGCGACCTTTATTTTCTGGATCGTGCGTACGTATATATAAATACGTGGTTGGTTGCTTACCCCTTTTCGACCGTTAACAGCACTTCGAATATAATTCGGTTACCTCGCACTCATATTGCACATACTTATATGTACATATAGAAAACCGCCGAGGTACGTACATACATACCTACGCGTACTCAAATAGGCTCCACCCTTTTTTTCGCTCTTGCGCTGCACACAAAAATCACTGTTACTGGACTTAGACGCGCTAAGACAGTACAGTGTAGCAAAAAGCAACTGACTCACGGTGGGACAAAACCAGTACCCACACAAAAAAATAAAAAAATAAATAAATATTCAAACGGATGCACATATACCTATATCGCGATGTACATATGTAAATATACTCATAACTCCCGCGCATTTTTTATAACGGGTGATTTTTTAAGAGCTTGATAACTTTTTTTTAAAAAAAAACGCATAAAATTTGCAAAATCTCATCGGTTCTTTATTTGAAACGTTAGATTGGTCCATGACATTTACTTTTTGAAGATAATTTCATTTAAATGTTGACCGCGGCTGCGTCTTAGGTGGTCCATTCGGAAAGTCCAATTTTGGGCAACTTTTTCGAGCATTTCGGCCGGAATAGCCCGAATTTCTTCGGAAATGTTGTCTTCCAAAGCTGGAATAGTTGCTGGCTTATTTCTGTAGACTTTAGACTTGACGTAGCCCCACAAAAAATAGTCTAAAGGCGTCAAATCGCATGATCTTGGTGGCCAACTTACCGGTCCATTTCTTGAGATGAATTGTTCTCCGAAGTTTTCCCTCAAAATGGCCATAGAATCGCGAGCTGTGTGGCATGTAGCGCCATCTTGTTGAAACCACATGTCAACCAAGTTCAGTTCTTCCATTTTTGGCAACAAAAAGTTTGTTAGCATCGAACGATAGCGATCACCATTCACCGTAACGTTGCGTCCAACAGCATCTTTGAAAAAATACGGTCCAATGATTCCACCAGCGTACAAACCACACCAAACAGTGCATTTTTCGGGATGCATGGGCAGTTCTTGAACGGCTTCTGGTTGCTCTTCACTCCAAATGCGGCAATTTTGCTTATTTACGAAGCCATTCAACCAGAAATGAGCCTCATCGCTGAACAAAATTTGTCGATAAAAAAGCGGATTTTCTGCCAACTTTTCTAGGGCCCATTCACTGAAAATTCGACGTTGTGGCAGATCGTTCGGCTTCAGTTCTTGCACGAGCTGTATTTTATACGGTTTTACACCAAGATCTTTGCGTAAAATCTTCCATGTGGTCGAATAACACAAACCCAATTGCTGCGAACGGCGACGAATCGACATTTCACGGTCTTCAGCAACACTCTCAGAAACAGACGCAATATTCTCTTCTGTACGCACTGTACGCATTCGTGTGGTTGGTTTAATGTCCAATAAAGTAAACTGAGTGCGAAACTTGGTCACAATCGCATTAATTGTTTGCTCACTTGGTCGATTATGTAGACCATAAATCGGACGTAAAGCGCGAAACACATTTCGAACCGAACACTGATTTTGGTAATAAAATTCAATGATTTGCAAGCGTTGCTCGTTAGTAAGTCTATTCATGATGAAATTTCAAAGCATACTGAGCATCTTTCTCTTTGACACCATGTCTGAAATCCCACGTGATCTGTCAAATACTAATGCATGAAAATCCTAACCTCAAAAAAATCACCCGTTACATACGTATGTATTTCCCCTCAAAGTAAATACTCTAGCTCATATTTATAGCTCACTCATATTCATATACATAAGTCCCGAATTTCCTATCGGGCATCTTTTCCTTTGTCCCATACAGTAGATTTATATACATATGTACATACATAGGCTCTCTCAAACTCGATGAACCTCCGGTGTTAGAAAATTTGTGCTCGAACTATTGAACACACTTTTATACCTATACCTACACTTTATGCATGCAAACATACTTACCCAGCGCAGTGTTACAATTACCCGCTTTCTCAGTCGCAGAGCAAAGACATTTGCTGGCGATATATACACTTGTGCATAGATTAATTTACCCCGCTTTTCGTTCTATACCATAGCTGGGCAAAACGCTACTCGCGAGTAGCGTCTGCGTCGCAGCG
>NW_023458560.1:62435543-62460742 GCF_013731165.1 Rhagoletis pomonella
CATTTTTACGTGCGCCCTAAGCACAAAACGTCGTGTACCACCCGTCATACAAATACAATCACCAAACAGGAATAGTAATTTTTTTTTGGTTTTTTTTTGTGGTCATATGTTGTGTGTGTTTGTCAATTAAGGCACATAAGAGAGACAGACACAGGATTAGGGACGAGACAAATAAAAAGATTTATGTGAAAATAAAACGCTCACAAATGCGATTAGCGTTGCTAAAATAATGTGGATATACAATTTAATGGCAAAACTTACATTTTCCAGCTGTTGCTTCACTTCGCTGATCACCTTTAGCAGCTCGTCTTTTTTCGTGCTGGTGAACGATTTGGTTATGGTGGGCGTAGCGGGCACAGACTTGCCGTTTTCAGTGTTGTGTTTGGCACTAATACTGCGTCGATCTGTAAAGTGTATAATACATTAGAGCAAGTTCTCCTTTGCTTTGCATTACCCAAGCGACTTACTTGTGCTGCTACGCTCCAGCATGCTGCCGGGACCTTCTGGCAGAGCGGCCTGCAAGAAACTGCTTGTCGTTGCTGGTATACTCTCCGAGCTGCCACCCAAGGTAGACGCCAGCGAACGTTCGGCATTCGCAGCGCTCGGTGTAGAGCCTTCGTCTTCAGTGTCGGAGGTGCCTGTGCCGGTGCCAGTGCTGGCTGTGTGTGTGCTGCCATTGCCGGGTAGCGTAAGGCCAGTCTTCTCAAATTTCTGTCGACGCATTGACTTGCGCAGCTCATCCTCATTCATGGCGGTGACTTTGAAGTCGCTACAAAAGCAGAGGATAAAATGAGTTAAGTTCAATTTTCAAATTATTCAAAGCGCGTGTGTCCACTTACGTTGGCGTGCTGGGCGATATGTTGTTGTAGAACATGCCGTGATCCGAACTGGTGCGCTCACCATCGGAGATGTCCTCCACATCACCATCATGCTCATTGGATTGTGGATCAAAACGCAGGCCAGGCTTGCGCTTTTCCGGCACCAACCGATTTGCCGTTGTGCCACCATTACTGCCAGCCGCTATTGGCACTGTACCGGTATTATTGCTGCCAATAAACTTCAACTCCCGCCGCGTCTCCATACCCGAGTCTATGGACGAATCTTCACTGAGGTAAGTCTGGTTGTACATTATATCCTTGGAGGACGCGCTGTTATAGTCGGACGTTTGCGTATTGCCTATACCGCCACTACTCAAGCCAACTCCGCCACCGATGCCGCTACCAACACCGCCACCACCGCCGCCGCCGCCGCCGCCGCCGCTCGATGACACAGTACCCAGTGGACTTTCTGAATTCGAACGCAGGTCGTCAGGGTCAAATGGGCCACGTTGCACCCAACGTCCGCGCGCACGCGGTACGCCACCAACACCCAACTGACTGGGTGAGGAGCTTAAATTGGAGGCGGACGAGGCAGATTGCATGGCAGATACCGTCGAACCGGGTATGGCAACCCCCCCACCGTTACTCGGCTCATCTGCATTGACCACGGCCTTGCGCTTCGCCCACTGCGGCAGTTGACTACCGTCAGAGAATTTGTAGCCCGGCGTCAGCGCTTGCTCGTCGGTGAACATGGACGGTGATGCTGTAAATTTTTGTGGTGTTGCCGACTCTTCTCTTTCGTGTGTTGGCGATTCGATGATGATGCCCTCTTGTGTGGCGATAATTGAACCAGGTCGGGCTGGAAGTGGCGCATGGCCGGAACGGAGTCGCTGTTGTGAGAGACGCGCTTGCATGGTGACAATCATATCATGCGGCACCTGCCACACGAAAATGCAGCCATCACCGCTGGCAGAGATTAGATGGCGGCAATCATTGGTGAATTTGAGGCCAGTGACGAGCTCACTGTGGCCATACATGCGCGCCATGCACTCATTCGAGTAGTAATCGTAGACTGCGAGCGTTTTGTCTGTGCACGAGGTGGCCACATAAATGCCGCTGGGATCTAGGCTAAGCTTAATCAAGCTGCCTTCGTCCGAATGGGAGCCCTTAAAGGTTTTCGTGTGTTTGGCATTCTGTGTGCCGTAGACGCGTATGTTGCGGTCCTGACAGGCGGTGAGTATGTGCTTGGAATTGGAATCGACTTCCATGTCGTACAGCGTCGTCTTGCCGGAGGTGTTTGTGCCGCGCAAGAAGATGTTGCCCTGAGTGGAGTGAAGACGAGGACAAATATAAAAAAAAAATTTGCTAAAATTGATCATAATAATATAATTTTATCAGCACTCACCTGAAACGTTCTGAACATAATCGACTTGTCCGCACTACAGGAAATCATCTGAAAATTGAGTCCCGATCCTACAAACTTTATCGATGTTATGGACGAAGAATGATCGTCCAACGTCTGTAGCAGTAAATAATCCTGCGACACGTCGAACACATGTATTAGTCGATCGCGACTTGCGCTCGCCAACAACTTTCGTTCGATCTTCTCATTCGAATACTCGAGACATAGCACTTCCGATTCGTGCGCCTCGATTGTTATGATTAGCTTGGTGTTTGCCAAATTATAGATTCTTATATTGCCACAACGATCGCCGCTGGCCAAATGCTGCAACTCCAGACTAATTCGTATGCAGCGTACGCCATTACGTCCACCATAAGCAGTATTTGAGTTCTTATCGCCCGATAAATCTTGATCCTTTATAAAATTCATTTCTTCATCGATGTACATAATTTTCAATAGTTCCTTGGAGTAGATATTTCTGCGATAGTTTTCAGTATTGGTACAACCATCAAGGCCCCACACGCGTATGGTGTCATCCGAGGAGCACGTCACAAACGACTCTTCGGGCAGTGTATCCGATAGCTCACGCTCCAAGTTGTATGGCCCAGTTTCCACGCCCCAAATGCAGGTGGAATGATAGAGAAAGGAGTGCGATTTACCCACACGCTTGATATCCCGCATGTCCCAGATGTAGAGCGAGTGATCGTTGTACACGCAACTGACCTGTGGGGTGGTAAAAATAAACTGTGATTAATTTTATGCTCAAGGTTAAAGGAAAGTGAGTTTCTGAAGGTTTCTAAAATAAGATTTTTTTTAACCTGAAATAAAATTTAAATATTATGGATACATTAATGCTTCTATATATTTTATACATGAAATGCTATTGAAATTTTGACCACCATCTTATATAAAACTGACTATCTCATAGGCATCGAGTCGACTATCATTGGATTAGTCGATGATTTTTAGTGGGAGGAAAAGCTTCTTCACAAAAATCAAGCTGCGGCTAACTAAGGCGATTGACTTCAAGCATTGAAAAGATCGGAGTCAGGTTAAGGCTGCGGTCCCTATTTAGGCCAACTGAGACTCATCACCATTTGCTAATTTTCTAACCGATTCGTTTCTATAAGAAAAGGCTTTTTAATCGGCTGGGCTCTGCAGACATACATACTTATACTATATAGTAATATAGTATAATCTCAAAAATCTATGCACATATCCTTGAAATCGAGCACCTACAGCACCAACTCTGCATGATGATGAATCGTATACAGATGGTAGGTCCTAATGTGGAGGGTAGGTTAGGTTATCGTAGCTGGCCTCATCCAACGTGGGAATGAGACATATTTAGGCCGCCATAAATCGCTGAGATACAGTAATTGAGGCTACTTATACCATTCCTTTCCCTAGAAGTTAAGCCAGTTCGTTATTCTGATGAAGGTAAGAAAGTTATATACTCATAGGACTAAGTTCGGCAAGACATTCAAGAAAGTAGTGATGGAACGGAAGTAGGCGGACTCTCCCCAATAGATAATATGCAATTCGTACGATTTGAAATCGGTGGAAACTTTTTTGGATATTTCTTAATAAACAGGCAAAACCTGGGCACTTTGTCGATGGATATGATGTGAATGATGTGTTTTTAGCAGATTCCCCTTGAAATATTTATTACTTTTAAGAAGTGAGCTAGATTTTCCTCTATCTAATTTAGGCTAGAAGTATAGTGCTATCCCACATCTTTTATTAGTCTCTTGGTTAACGTTATTCTCCAGCCAAGTTTATAGCGGAATACCGGCACTGAGAGCGGAACTGATCACAGGAAATGCTTTGCAGAGTGTTTGGTAACTCGAAGAACTCGGTTTTGGGAAAAACGTTTAAAGGTTAGTCTAGGAAATGGAGTGTTACGAGGGTTGTTAGATGAAAACGCTCGCGATATATTGAATTTATTGTTTAGATATGTAGACAAGTAGTTTAGAGTATCGATAACGATAATATTTATTGCAATTGGTGTTGTTTCGTATTTGAATAAGGTCTGTCTGTGATTCTCTAGAAACTACCTACTGCAATACTGTATGGGGTATAACCCAGAAGGAAATGCTCGCTGAGCTTAATGCTACACTAATTTTTACCCAGGCTCCAACACCGATAATTCCAGCTTAAAATATCCATTTGCGCAAAAACTCACCTTCGCTCGCTGCTCATCGTACACCATCGCCACACAGTCCGGGTATTTGGCATGCGGTGGCACAGCCATTATATGATTGATATGTATACCTTGCGCCACGTCCACCCCCAAATAATGTGTGCGCGGCAATGTCGTCACATATTCCAGTGTGGCGGCATTAAAAATGCGTATAATGGCTTCGGCACAACCGACGAGTATGAAACGTGAATTCACCGTTAAACAATTGGCACTCGTTGTGCAACATTGCACCCACTTGTCCAGCAAACGGCGTGAACTGAACTCCACCAAATGACCCTGCCGGGTGATGGCATATGTGCGATCTTTCATTTCATCTTTGCCGCAGGCGACCGCACAAAAATCATTGTCGCGCAAATCACCCAATATGGCACTGCGTCCCATCAACGGTATGGGATCCTTGTACTGAAAGAATGGGTGGAAGGAAAAATAATTAGTAAGTGAAAGTGAGTAGGTGGTTGAGCGAGCTTACACATACCCTGCGGCCTCCCTCCATATACCAGTACTTGACATGACGATTGCCCACTGTAACAAAGTAGCTGCCATCTTCGGCGAAACTTAGTGCCGAGACTTTGGAGCTGATTTTATTCGAGGCCATTTTTTGATTCAATTTCCAATCGAATACATTCACAATCATATCGTGTTGTGAACCAATGGAGACCAGGTACTTGCCGGTGGGTGAGAAGGCCTGCAAAAGAGAGTGGGAGAGTAGTGTTTGCATGAAAATGGAAAAAGAGGGGGAAAATATGTTTGTATTTGCAATTGCATGCGTTTGATGACTTACCACACATGTGACAGCGTATTTGTGATCGAAAAATTCGGCAACCACATTGCCGCCGGTGGTGTGCTCGAGATTGCCATTCGGCGAGTCCAGCTCCCATACTTTGATGGCGGGATTGATGCCACACTCGCCGGTAGCGACATAGCGGCCGCAGCGCGAAAATGCGACCGATGTGAAAGCTTTGCGGGAGGTGTTGACCAGGTAGGCCTGTGTTTGACGCTTGGCATTGAATAGGACCACAGTGCAGCTGTAAAGAAGTAAAAAAAAGGTGTGAGTATTCATGAAATTTGATGTGTAAACATGTGTGTACGGCGGCTTGGAAAAGCACCAGGAGATTCAGTTACATACGTACATATGTAAATAGGTTAGGTTAGAAATCAAACATTAATTTAATTTTATTTCGTTCATTTTGTCGGAATGATGAGTTTTTGGATGGTTCCGAAATGATCACAAAATTATGCTGAACTAGTTCCGAAATGCTCCTGAACTAGTCACAAAATGAGCCCGAACTAGGTTTAGATGGTCTTTAAGTAGCTCCGAAATGGCGCCGAAATGACCTCAAACAAGTTTTAAACGTCCCGAAATGCTCCCTTAATAGTCCGTAAATGATCAAGAACTAGTTTCAAAATGATCCCGAACTAGACCCGCAATTAACCCCAAATAGCCCTGAACGAGTCCCAAATCAGTCCTGAACAGGCTCCGACACGGTCGAAAAAATCGTTAACTTGTTCCGAAATGATGTCAAGCAAGTGTTGAAACGTCCCCAACTAGTACCAAAATGGCCCTGAACAGGTCCCGAAAAGATGGGGAACAGATTCCGAACTAGTCCCGAAATGGGCCTGAACAGATCCCAAAATGGCCCTAAACTAGTCGTAAACTAGGTCCGGAATATCCCTGAGTTACTACTTCAGAAATATTCAATTGTATACACAACACGAAATTACAGATTTTCTGCTGGGTTACACAAGAAGCACTTACAGATTTTCTGCTGGGTTAACGCAAATTTTACCCATACCGAGAACTAAGATGTTTACACATCAAAAATTGTGCAAACTATGAAAAATTATGAAGAAAAGTAATAAAAGGAATATTTTTTAATGGCAAAAGTGTTGCATACAAAGCTGTTAAAGCCGTAAAATGTAAGTCATTTAAAATTTAATTATTTATGCTTACAAGCGCGACGGCAGTATTTCATTAAAAAAGCACCTGCTGACTTAATTAGCCTTATACCGACTTCCTTTTTTTCTTTTTCTTGCAAATTAATATTAAATCTTTTGCTGCAGTTGCGCGCTAAAAGAGAAATGTTCAAAAGGTTGAATCCTTTGTTAAGACTGTCTCGGGAAGGAAGTTCATTTTAACAACTTTTTTTCACAATGCCAAGTAGCGCGGCAGTAAATTCCCATTTTGTGCGACATAAATAGTGGCAAGAGAAAAGAAACTAGCGCGCTTAAAATGGTAAGGAAGTGAGAAAAATTTTAGTAAAAAAATTGTATTGCAAAAAGTAGTGAAAAGTCTGCATGCTGTTGCCTTGACTTTCCACGCGCTTTGAATAGCTGCTCACTAATACTTATATAAGCTGCTATTACGTTTTGCTAGCAGGAAAACTGTAATTTAAAATATCAGTGAGCTTTGTGATTCAAATATGCAAAAAGTGAAATTTATTACCAGACATAATTGTGTTAGTAATGTTGTATTTGGTATGAAAAATGTTCCAACAATAATGAAGAAGTGGAGATATGATAGTGTGAGAAGGAGGTCATTTTGAAATCTTTGGCAAATAAAACGAGTTACTTTTGTGGTTTGATAAGATAACAGGAATATAAGGATTAGCGTATAAGGAAGCTGATGCTATTTTGGCATTCGATGCCCTTATCTAGATCAAGTGTACATATATTACTCTACCGACTTTTATGGTTGTGAACATAAAAAAACTGTAGTTTCAATACTCTCTCTCCAAAAAAAACTCAATTTTAGAAAAAAAGCGGCGCTTATTATAATGAACCTGCGCCTTCGTATTGACTCGCGGGCTATGTCAGAGCCACATTCAAATTAAAAATAGTCGATGAAATATTCATAAATATGCGATGGCGTGCTTCTTCTATGACTTAATATTTGATCAGCGCCATCTGTCACTACATCGATACATTTTTATTTCGTTTAATGTCGTTGAAATTTGTATTATGTACTTTTAATTTTGTCCTAAGACCCGTATTCTTGTTCGGGATCGTGTTCGTGCTCGTCTTCGCTTTGTTTTCGTCTTCGTGTATAACTTAGCTAAATTCGACTTTTCAAACAAGTGGCAACACTCATACATGTAGTTTAGATATAAGTAAATCTCTTGCGTCTGATATTGGATACTTATTACACTGAGGGAAATAATGCATAGTAAAAATGAATACTTTATATTTGATTATCGTTTAAAAATGTTCGTATTTAAAAATAATATTTTCATACAAAATTTATTACGCACGTATTTGACTGTTCACATCTGAGTATGTATATGTAAGTGTACATACGCACCCCAAGCATGCAGAGCGCCGCTCTGAGAGCGGTGACAACACACACATACATACATAGTACATACATGTTTATCAGTACAAATCGCGTGCTGTGGTGTTGATGGATATTCAACATTTGAAAGCAAATTTATATGTCTGGTTGTAGCTGAGTGCGCAAAGATGCTTGTCACAAGTTGTTGATATCCGGAGATGGTCGGGTTCGAATTCCACTGCAGGCAACATGCAAATAAATTTTTTTTTTTTGTTTTTGTCTTGATTATTCACTTCACGGATGCTTTTTCAGTACGAACGCGGTCATTTTAATATGCTCGTAATTGAAATGAATATTTACTAATATACAGTACTTTCGTTGACGTTTATAGTAGGATCAATTACGTTTCTATTTGATTTTAATATTTTTTTCCCTCAGTGTACAGTTACCTGATGAGTTAAGTTGAATTTGATTCAATAAAGAAATAAAGCCTTTTTAAGATCATTTCCATTGATACCCATCTTTTAATAATTCCTTTAACATATTGAATAACTAGATTTTTACTTTCTAAAAAGGTGGCCTCCCTCTTTAATATTCTAGATGTTCAAGCTAAAGACTTCTTACCACTCATAAATTTGTGTATAACTTATGTGTACTTTAATGCAATTCGGGTTTTCTAACAGGTATATATTTAAATTATTTTATTCAATTAATGCAAGTTAAATTTAATTTTTAAAACAGGTGGCAACTCTCCTACATGTAGTTTAGTTTATTCAAATCCAGTTTGATCGATGTCCATATTGAACTAATTTATTTAGCCTATAGTATACACTGAATTTAACTTTGTAAACGGGTGGCAACCCTGTTAAAAGTATACTCAAACCCCAATATCTTTCGTGTGGCACTCATATCGTGATACATACGACAAAATACCACACCTTGTGAACTTGAACGATATAAAAATGCGGAGTTAAATCAAAAATTGTAAGAATAAAATTAAGATCATTTGAAAAAAAACAATGAATAGAAAAAAAATTTCAAATATAAAGCCCACAAATAGTGGATTTGATGTTTGCGCGGATTGAAGAAGTTGCAGCTCTTCAAGACGAATTTATTATAAATTACTTTTTCTTAATTGTTTCTTTTGTTATGTTATGTATGTGTTATATAGCGATGAAAATATAACTATGAAATATACATTTCCTATAATAAATTCTATTTCCACATTTGAAGTACAATTGATAAATAACATTTGAAATTGATTTGAGAGTTAACCATATTCTCAAATGGAGATGAAACTCCCCTTTTTATTGAGAAAGCTGTAATTTTCAAATCAATATCAAATCATTTTCAAACGTTTGACATTTGAGAAAGGCTTTGATTTCAAATCATTCTCAAATGTATATCAAACCTAATTGTTTGCTGGGAACCTACCCAGTCAACTAGTATGACGCCAGTAGTATCTCTACTGGTTGCTAATGATGTATATTTAATAGCCTGGCAAATGATATTACCTAGCACGTCGCCATGTGCTGTTCGATGTCCGACACCTGGCTTGGTGAGATCAAATGCAATGTGGAAGGTTTAGATTTTCTTTATAATCGAACCAAATAGAAAAAATACAAGAAAAAGCCAACACTTCAGGCCAAAAAGTATTACATCCTTCCTGAGAATCTAAATCAGATTCCTTTTAAGAATATCCAACTTATCAACAGCCCGACAGCAAGGGCAGGCCAATAGAAGTCAACGTAAATATAGGTGGATTTAACGGATGCTAAGAAATAAAATCATCATATTAACGAGCGTCACGTTGTGCTAATAAGTAAGAATTCAACGACATTGCCTGATATACTATAGATAAGTATATGGGATAAACTTCTACTGAATGAAAAATTCATGGACATTGCCTGATTGGATTACATGCAGGCAGACTGGTCGCACCTCTGGAACGATTACAGCAGTATCTGCATGGATGAGGGCGAAGAGGAAACCATTCAACACCTTATCTGCCATTGCCAGGCTCAAGCAAAATGGCGAGCAAAAACTCTTGGTAGTTATGTACTACTACTTCGATGATATCGATTACTTCAAAGCTATGAATATTAGGAGCTTATGCACTTTCTTGCCAAACACCAAGTTGTTTAAAGCGGAATGGCAATAACTGTAAACCTCAGCCTAATTTAACATAACCTAACTCATATGGTTGCCGGAAAACCGGAATGATAGGGCATTTGAAAAGCTCACGAATTATCCGATTGAGCTGGGAAAGGACACATCTTACATGTCATGAACTGGGATGGGTACATCAGACCACCACTTTAGTTGCAAGAACATAAAAAAGAAGAAAATATACAACATTTTTTAAATGTCGTTTTAATAAACCTTGCATTTCGAAAAAAATTTGCTAATATAGTTAACTGGGTTAAATGTATGTACATTAGGGTGGTCAAAAAAAAAAGTAAAGTCGGAATTTTAATGCTCTCATCCTTAAGGATTGTTCTATATCGAACAAATATACCCCTCTTTTTTATTTTGAAATCAAAAAATTCCGTGTATTTTATATGGGGAAAAAACAGCTTTTCGTATTTTTTGATCAGAAAACTTTGGTTCTCTTCAGAAGCCTTCCAATAATAATACTCAATTATTTATGAAACCATTTTTTAATACTAAAAATTTTTTATGGGTCGCCTCATTGTTTTTTCTGGGGTTTTTGGCGGACCTATAAAATATAGTTACTATGAAAAAAATGCCTAAATAAAAAATTGGGTATTATTATTAGAAACCGCCTAAAGAAAACCGAGTATTTTTCGATATAGATCAATTCTAGGGATTGAGAGCATTAAAATTTCGACTTTACTTTTTGACATGCATTTTTGGACCACCCTAATATGCATATATACATATATGTGTAAATTCGATTGCACCAGTCAATTCAAGGCACTACTGTAGCTGTTTGCTTAACGGCCTGAGCTCATATTTATGTAGTTTTCGCATATTTTTTGCGTTTTCAGCTTCATGTTTTGTATGTTAAGCAAAAGCAAACGGAAGCGCTGTATAAACATCAGCAATTGGTGGCCACTTTCAAAACACACGGATACGCAAGTGTTTGCATATGACAGTCTTTCATGAATGTAAGGACCAGTGATATGCTTCGAGTAACAATTTCGAGTTTCGAGCCAACTCGTTGCAAGGCAACTCATACGAATGAGTTGTACTCCAGTATGGCAATACAAGCGAAGCAAGTATATGTTTCATGAAAAGCTGTTCGATAGGCAAGCTTGTTTAAAATATACGCAACCAAGATTTGGTTCGAAAAAAATGTACATGTCAATGAGTTGAACATTAAGCAGAAAAGTACGTATGACTCGTTCGATGTACGTACTTTCAATCAACTCTTTTCAAGCTGTATATGTACATACATATGTATGTACATACGTATGTATGTATGTAATGTAATTTTTGTTCCTTTGTAAAAGCAAGTATGTATAGGATGCAGAAGAGCCCCTTGTAGTTCTGCTGGAGTTTTGCTGGTGGCTGGTGCTGGTGATTCCATGCATCACCTATTGTTAGGCAATTTGCTAGCGATATTATGCATTACTGGTCGTTAGGCAAAGAGCTAGCGATTAGTAATCGTCACTAGTGCACCAGGTAATCGCTAGCTAAAGGACAAACCACGCGCACCCTCTCGATACGCTTCAATGACATTGCCATGTTAAATTCGTTAGGCAAAGGAATTGGTGTAGTTATAGTTTAATGAAATATCAGCATGTTATTTTGTTCCGTAATAATTGCATTTTTTATGTTAATAAGGATAATAAATGAAACATACTGCGTATATGTACTTAACATTGAATAATGAGTAAAGTGGAGGTCTGGTGAAGAGTCAGAAAAAGCAGGGACCGAAAATAACAGTTGTTTTTTTAACAGTCAAACTTGGCCAAATATTTTTTAAGTCCGAAATGAAAGTAATTTCCTGATAGTATACAAACCGCATATACAAATTAAGTATAAAATGAAAGAGGACAGAAATAGCTTTTAAACAGAAATAGGCCAGAAATAGCTTTTAAACAGAAATACATAACGAACGAATGTTACCACCTCTATTTATATTTTGTTTATAATTGAAAACTAAAGAAATTCGTATACTTGCTCTTGTGTTAAAGCCCGTTCCTTTAGAAAAAAATTAAGCTACCAATGAAGAAAATCGATATATAAATAAGAAAGTAATTATTAAGTAACGAGAATACGCGAGGATTTTTTTGGAGAAAAAGTGTTACTCATACGCCACATACACCTGAGTTGCATCGTAAGCAAGAGCTGCCACGAATGATTAATTAATTTCACGGAAACTATCAGGGCTATCGAAAAGTTATGTATGTATGGTTTATAGAGAATTTTAATTGCTTTCATTTACCGTTTCTCGTATTACAATTATTCAATTGGTTCGATATACGTGATTAAGTGAAACCACTCCTGTTTTTGTAAACTGAATAAGGGTAATTTGCAAATATCTCGAAAAGTTATCAATAGAAAAAAAATTATCTCGCTTTCCGGAATCACCGGGAAATTCTACATAAGAATTGGATAGTGGCATCCATAGAACATTTTTGCTGTAAACCAGAATAATAAGTATGATTTGGCCGTCATGCAAAGGTACACACATATAGAAAAATACCACGCAGACACTCCATTATACTGAAAAGTGTACGCTTGGAATATTCTTATAAATATTCGTTTCAAACGAAAATAAGTTTTTTGCAGTCTCACATATATGTATGAATGTATCCTCTGTAACATCATCTCCTTTGCAATGTCCTTGAAATCTGTTCGGACTACCGGGATTGCTTTTTCTCATTTATTAGCGCCCGACATCGGCAATTTCCGGACAACTCATATTTGTGTCGCGAATGAAAGACAGCGCAAATTTTTTGTTTATCGCATTTCAAATATTAGCGATGTGATGTTAAATCTGTATGCATTTTTCCTTCGCGATAAAAGAAGTGCATGCCAAAATAAAAAACCACATTGCATTTCCTATGTCCATGAATACTTTTTGTTTATTTCATTATTAAAAATTATATGTAAATACATTCATATGCATAGACGTATTCACATCGATAAAACGAAGTATTTGAAATTTATTGCGACAAAATAACAAAATTTAAAAATACCTGAAATAATCAGTATACTTTACTGACGCCACTTGGAAATGCCAAGTGAAGCTTTATTTTATTTACAAACTAGATACAAATTCATAGCATACAAATTCTTTAATAGCGCATCCAATATCATCTTCTACTTCACAAAAAACAGACCACACTTCACTACGACCTTTTCTTTTATTACATTTTCTTAGAACACCGCTTTTGAGTTTTTCAGAAATATTTTCAATTGTATTCGACATAATTTACGCACATCAGAATCTTACAATAAAAACTGTAGAACATATAACTCTCGAATGAATACAACACGTCGTTTATACAGAACGAGTATCTCAATATACAAGCAACGATTCGGTTGGTTTGAAATTGTACAAGTGTATGATTCGAACAAAAAAAACTGTTCACTGCGTTGACTCGGTATAAAATTTAAAAGCAAGTTGCGGCTCGTACGCTTGACGTTGTTCATGTATCAAATCATACGTACATTAGTTCAGTATAAACGAACTCCAAATTCAAGTAGCTCCTTGCTTTTCTCTGGTAAGGACCCACAAAAGCCATGCAGTCGCCCACTATAGGAACCAGCTGTGCAGGTAATAATTCATTTTAGCGTCCAACAACACCAACCTTGTCTGCACGCCCGTCTACCCAACCCATCATCTCATGTCATCTCTATCTCATTCCTTTTCACGCAAGCATAGCCATTCACAAGTGTTTGCTCCTTGTCAACAACGCTGCGGGCTATTCTGAGATTGTCAGTTTCCGTTTTGGCCATTTTGTCGCATATAGTGCCTGAGTGATGCTGCCAAACAAAGCTACTTTGCTGTGTGCGGGAAATCCCACACTAATGCAAGCTTATGTTTGTATCTTTCGTGTGGAAAGTTATTTTACGAGGTCGCTGTCGCCGCCGCTGGCATAGCAGTTATCGCTTTAGTAGCAGCGCTTGGCATTCATCTTTTATTTATGACAAATGCAGCTGTTGCCCGCTTTCAAAGCCGCATTTGCCAATTGCGTTGACATCTTCACAGCATAGTCGTCGACCTACGGTGTGCACCCGCTCTCCTTCTTTGCTTTTCATCATTTTAAAATCCGTTTGCTTTCTCTGCCTCGATTTCAATGCTGTCTCAAACAATCAAGGACAAAGTACGCGTTGAACTAGAAACTTATACGCCTGTATTGGCAAACACACATACGTACGTACGTCTCGTGATTTCGTTAGAAATAGCAAAGTTCAACTAGGCGTATGCGCATCTTTAAATTGGTGGGGTTGCTATCTTGGAAAAGTTACTCATACGCCCCACCAACCCATAGTTTAATCAAAGTTGCTTCATATTTTCCTAAATTATACTGCTCTTTGCTTTTTACCAGTATAATTTGGATTTGCATTTTGCATTGCAAACGCTTTAAATTCCAGTTAAGTAAGCTTGTTGCCGTAATCGATATTCGGAGATTGGGAAATGCAATCAGCGTGACCAAATTCAATTTGGTGAAAACAATTTTTTCGTTTTCGGAAGGAATACATTTCAAGCGAATTAAATACCAATCATGAGCATTTATTTATGTATGTCTAACACAGATATACATCTTCAACAATTTAACATAGACGCGGAAGCCCGTTTACCTGCAGAAGTGCAAATCAATTTAAATTTTTTAGCACTCAGATGGGATTTTTCGATTCCAATTTATATCTTTTTGTTGTAAAGGCAAATTTGAAAAATTAAGCCAATCAAGAACAAGAAATTATTTGGGAGTAAAATTTGGTTTCCACAGTTCTGAAAAAATGTCGAAATCTAACAGGGCGCAGTGCGCCTGGACAGCACTACGGAAGTGAAACGCACGATTAGGAATGCTAGTCCCGAATAAAATTGCGAATGATGGCGGATAGATGGATCTGTGGCAGTGGCAGTGTAATGTTGCGCCTTCTGGCCTACTTTTCATTTCAATTTGATGTTACTTCCCTTTAAATGCAAAACCCATTAATTGCGGCTTATCTTTTACTTTTCTTCCTACTGAATAGGAAATAAAAGTTCTTCGAACATTCAAAGCCACGCGGTTTTGGTTTCCAAGCGCGTGCTATAAACTTTCAAACTTAAACGAGGTTTTGGTAAATGAAAGTGCTACTAAAAAAAACAAAACTAGTGCAACACTTTTGCTTGTAGCATTTGTGGTTAAATCGAAAAAAATGAAACTTACCCTGCTGGATAGGCCAGCAAACCGTTAACGGGTGAAATATCCAAGGCGGCATTGCTGCAAACTGTGAGGCCGAGCACTTTTTTGAGCTTTATCTGCAAATGAAAATGGGAAAACAAAAATAGAGTCGGTTAGAATTTTAGATCGAATGAAAGTACAGAAAGTAAAAGCAAAAAAAGGATTAATGAAAAAAAGGACGAAATTTCGCTTTCACAGTTCTTGCTTTATAGAATTTTCAATCAATACGAGTGGTGGGAATTATCGCAGAGAGAGGAAGTGTATAAATGTTGGAAGTGGAACTGAGCTTAGCAAAACATACATATAGACAAATCTTAATGCTATACTTTGTCTGTTTGTAGGCACTTATTTCACCAACAGGATGTATCAGAATAAATAAATCATATAAGTCAGTGCGCATAAACGTGGTAAAAGCAGCTAACTTTGATTAGTTTTTAATATTTATAATGTTGACTGCGTTTTCCGAAATGCAATTACAAGTTAGTTGGAACTCAGCGCGTCATCAGGGCAACATCTAAATAAGAAAGTCAAACACCCAGCAAAATTCAATGATTGGCAATGCCTCTCAGAGCGCACATTTCGGCAGTTAGATATCTTTACTCAAAATTTGGATTGGGTAAAAATGCTCACAATTTATAAACGTTGGCTTTGAAGTCGGCTAGGAATATGTTGAAAGATGTCACAAGAAGACAATGACCCGTAGTTTTTTTTGGAAACGCGGAGACGTTTCTGCAGTGACTTGAAGAAGCACCGTCAGAATAAATTGCCCGTGCCATTCATTAATAACCTGTACGCAATTTGAGGCAGCTTTCAAGTGGAGTACTAAAAATTTGGCGTGCTCTTGCCGCAAGTTACGTTGAAAAATTTATTTGAAAGTATATCGTGAAGGTGCCAGGCTAAATTCAGCGGTGCTGGTGAGTATTCACCCATTGCATTTTACTTGTTGTTAAAATATTTTAAATAAATGCTTTCTTAGCATACAAAATTTCAAAGCTTGCACAAATTTCACAAACATTAGTCAAACTTCACACAATTATCATCAAAATTTAAACTTTTTAATCACAATTCTTCGAAAATTTTCGGGTATGCAGTAGCTCATTCAATTTTAGTCCAATAAAGTGCAGGGTTGGTACTATTTTTTCATAGGAATTAAAAAATTTGTTATAATTTATGTCTTGTTCCAAAATATGTCCGAAAAATATTAAGATTAGATACGTGTGCTGCACCGACCTGAAAAACCATCCAAAAATCGGTTTTTATATAAATAAAATGAGATTAAAAAAAAAGTTTTACAAAAAATCACCTCAGTTTACGGAAGAGCTTACTCTTAAACGGTCTGCATAAAAATGTTTAAAAATTTTATCAACGGCATCAAAATAATGAGATGTTTGGAGGTTTTTTAAACCCGGCACAGCTAACGTAAATCTTAATATTTTTCAGACCGATTTTGTCGGACACATTAAAATATGATAAGTCTTATAATTCCGCTAGAGAAACCGCAACTAATTTGGGTTTTCTTCCCCAGGAATAGCAAATGCCTTGTTAAAAAACATGTTGCAAAATCAAACAAAAAGTTGTATATCGATATTTATCATCTGAATATTCAAATTAAGCAACGAACAACGAATAAATAAATTAAATTAAGCAATCAAAAATAACTAAACAAATTTAAGTAAAAAAAAAATATTATTTCTGGATTACAAAATCTTATTGAAAACAACGCAATAACAAAGATTAAAATAAATCAATGCAAATTCGATAAACAAGCATCACGTACCCACTAAACAAACAACAGCAATAATAAGCAAGGCTTGTCCCGCGCTAGTCGTTAGCGTGCTTGTTAAGCTACGTCATGCGCAGTCGCAACTGTCGCCGCACCAACGACAAAAGTTGACATCAGCTTCCAGGCATAGCACACAGATAATCACCGCATGCGCGCTAACAATTTCTATATTTATCAGCATTATTGTTTTATTTTATTTTTATTTTCTATTTTTCAGAAAATAACTCAGTATTGTTTTCCATTCTACAAAAGTCAGGCAGCCATGTCAAACAATTTGCATCGATTACAACACAAACAACACACAGCGCTACGCCAATGAGTTGGAAACAGGTATACATAAATAGAAAAATTTATTGTATATCCGATGCGCAAAGCCACTTTTATGCAAAGCAATATTACGAGTATTTCAAGCCTTCAAGCCAATTAGATATTCAACCATTCATACAAACACTCACTCGCCCATCCATTCATTCATGCATTCAATAGCGAGCAGGTAATGCGATACAAGTATTTGCTGCGCACTACTAGCCATTAACTGCGATGATTTTCAGCAAAACGACTTCTGCGACTTGCGATGTAGTCAGTCATTGTGCGACGTTGCGTATACGTAATGTATTATTAAAGTTCACCTTGATCTTGTCGGGCAACAGCGCAAATATGTATGTATGTACTACACAGGTGTTGAGTGTTGGCGAACGTTTGACTTAAAGCGCTGCTTTGTTGTTGTTGTAGTGCGCATTGTTGTTGCACAACAAAAACCATATCAGCAACTAGCGCGTGGGGGAAGTTAAGGAGCGTGAACCTATAATTGTGCAAACAGGTAGTTAGTTAGTTGGCAGTATTTGAAGTGTAAGAGAAGAAGCGCAGAGTTTAATGCGGGGACTAGAAAGGAAACTAATAAAAGAAGGAGATACAAACTATAACGATGTATTGATGAATTAATTCGATAGTTATCTAAGCGGTGAAATCATTGAGTTCACGTGGAAAGCAATACTAAGTGGGCAGGCGCGCTAATGGTTTTATAATTGTTTTGTCTTGTAAAACTAGCATATTTTTTTGCTTAATGCAAGTAATGCAGGTATAAAAAATAGTTAAAAGTTTTACGCTAAAATAAATAAATAGTTTTATTTATTATAACAAACAATCTGCTGCTTGTTAATCTTACTTTGCCATGAATTTAAATATAAAAATCAAAAGATTGCCGCGGTGTTAAAACTAAGGTCATAGTCATACGCTAGGAAATATTTTTTTTTATTTTTTAGCCTCGTTTCATTTTTTGGCACGGCCTATTGGACCTTGACTAATACTTATTTGCCAGTTGAAATGTTATATAGATAAGTTTCCATTTTGAAATTTTTTTCCCGCTAGATGGCGCTGTATGATGTGGTGCATGATTAGTTGAGATAAGATAAGATGTAATTATGCACGTAGGTTATAGATAAGATTAGATCAGAGGTGCTACTCAGTTTAAACCACTCCTAGGTCTGGCAAGTGTTTCATTACCCTGCAGTTACCAATTGTTACCAGTCGAAACCCGTTCTTATCGAACGGTACGTTCTGTTTGATATAAACAGTTATGAAGGTTAAGGTTCATATTAACCCTCTCACGACCAAGGGAAATATGCTTCCCAAAAAGTTTTCCCACTCATAAGAAAGCTGTGTGAATCATTTAAATCGCTCTTTTTATTATATAATTAAAAAAAAAAAAAAATTTACCCAAAAATACCGCAAATTAGAAAAAATATACTTTTAGAAAAAAAAGGTAGTGAAAGAAAAAAAAATTACAGAAAATTCAGTGTTTAGAAGAAAAAAAAACATACCAAAAGCAGAAAAAGTTATACAAATAGATAAAAGCCTTTTGTGGGGGAAAAAATGCAGTGTGTGAATTTTAAATATTTCTGTTTTTTTAATGCGCCTAATTTTTATTAACTAGCTTTTATAATAATAAAGAAATAAATATTTTTACCCAAACTAAAAATATTTACCAGAAAATGAAAAAAGTACTTTCAAAAAAAAGGTAGTGATAGGAAATCACTTTTTAGAAAAAAATACCATTTTTAGAAAAAAAAACCATTTTTAGAAAAAAAATTTAAGAACAAATTTACATGTGAGAGAAGATAAAAAAAGTAACTTTTATGCAAAAGGAGTAATTTTTAAAAAATATTTTTTACTAAAATATCTAAAAAGAAACTATTTTAACCAAGGCCGAAAAAAAAATTTGTATGGATAAATGTAGCGAAAAAAATCATATGGAAAGTGAATTGCAAATAATAATAGCTTTTTTACCCTTCTTTAACACGTTCGCTGCCGCCATACAAAACAAAAACCGTTCACCAGGTGCCAACAGAGTTTTTTTGTTTTAAAGTCATCTTTACGTAGTAGTTATATACTGAGTGTGTTTTTTTAACATTTTCTGTTGTAATTTGTGTGTTTAAAGAAGGTGACTACCGGTGGGTCACTTGGACCTTGGCATATACATGTATATAAGTAGTGCCGTGTGACCCACCGGAGGTCACATCAGTAATTTCCACTTTTTTTTCTATTATTCTTTGTTATTTCATTTAAGTTTTAAAATGGCGAATAGAGATTATTCAGTAAAACCAAGCGTTTTTTATGGAAGTCGTTATCGAGACGAGGAAGAGAGGGGGAGGAGGGGACCGATGGTACTGACTTTGAACCGTCTGGATCTGATGACTATGTCCCATCAGATTTTGATTCCAGCGATTCGGGCGAACAATTGGAGGTAGATACAGATGCTCAGTCTGAACGTGGTGTTTCTACAAACCCAACCCTAAATATCTGGATTAATGTAAGTGGAGCATTTTTGAAGTCCTTCACTTTTGAGTCAACATCTACAAATAACACACCGGAAGTTAATGTCTGTTCAATGGAACCTATCGATTTGTTTAATTTGATGGTAACCGAAGAAGTGTATGAGCTTATTGTTATCCAAACGAATTTGAATGCCAACAATTGGGTCCGAAATAGACCCATCCGTCGAAATTCGCGAATGAAGGCTTGGGTAGAGACTACCATTCCAGAGATGAAGAAATTCCTTGGTCTGGTCCTATACATGGGAATCGTCAAATATCCAGCTATCTCCCTGTACTGGAGCACTAATATTTTTTATAAAAACTCATACGTTCCTAAAATTATGACGCGAAACAGATTTCAATTGCTTTTGAAATTTATACATTTTTCGGACAATTCCGTAACCCAAAGTGATCGGTTAGGAAAAATTAGCAGTTTATTGGAAGTCCTTGAGAAAAATTTTATAAACGCTAACACTCCAGGAGAAATACTAGCAGTAGTCCATAATTCCCTGGCGTGGACGCCTTCAATTTCGGCAGTACAATCCGGGGAAGTCTCATAAATATGGGGTTAAGGTATATAAATTGTGTGATCCTTATGGTTACACATACACTAGCAGTATTTATGCTGGGAGAAATAACTACAACAACCAAAGAGGAGCACCAACCCCTACAACATCGCACAGCACTCAAATTGTCCTAGATCTGGCTGAAAATTATTTGGACAAAGGCAGAAGAATTGCAACTGACAATTTTTATACATCCTCTCTAGCCAGAATACTACTAGATCGCCGTACTCATCTAATTGGAACTCTTCGAAAAAACAGACAAGGACGTGACAGAACCTAAGCTCAAACAGAAGGATTTTATTGGACGTGAAGCTTCTGGTGTTGTAGTGACGAAATGGAAAGACAAGCGTGACGTAATGATGCTAAGCACAAAACACGTTTTGGACGAAATTCCAACAGGAAAAAGGAATCGCAATGGCGAGGATATAAAAAAAAAAAGTGATCCTCGAGTATAATCATGCTAAGCAGGGTATTGACGTATCTGATCAAATGGCTTGTTATTTTACACCACTACGTAAGACAATCAGATGGTACCACAAAATTGCATTTGAATACTTGCTTTCCACTTCGATGGTAAACGCTTTGGTTATATACAAGAAGAACAAGAACATACCAATTCTGAACTTCAGACAGTCCGTTTGCGAAAGTCTCTGTGGGGAAAAAATTTAACGACCATCGACATCTTCGAAAAATCATATATTGAAAGAATTTGAAACTAGAGATGCCACCGAAAAATCAGAAAACGGTGCGCAAATTGTTACCAAGAAATCACGAAAAACGAAGGAACATAGCTGCCAAAAAAGCAAAAAAGGTATCGACGTACTGTAACTTATGCGACGGAAATCCAGCTTTTTGTCTAGAGTGTTTCAACAAAAAATACTAATTTTTTTGTATTACTTCTTATTTTTATAATTATAAGTCTGAAAAGAGAATATAACCTGTTTTGTTTCTAATTATTATATAATTTACATATTGTAAACATTCTTGAATTAAAATATTAATAAAACCTAAAATATGAGAATTACATCCGTATAGTTTTCAAATAATATAAACATGACTATTATCTATGTGCTAATAATTCCACTCGCAAACCGCATTAAAATCATCGATACAAAATCATACGACGCGTGCCCACCGGTGGTGCACATGGCCTCTGATGAAAAATGTGTGTGACCCACCGGTGGTGCACATGGCAGTGAACGTGTTAAAAAAAAATCAGCTTTTTAAACGACTTCTCATTTCGTCGTGTATATTTTTAATTGTAAGCTTTAAAGGGTTAAAATTCAAGTTAAGATTAAGTTAATAGTAAAGTATGGTTACGGTTAAAGTTAAACGAAAGACTATGGTTAAGAGTAAGGCTAAGATAAAAATTAAGGTCAATGGCGGGGTTAAGCTAAAGTTTAAGTTTGCGGTTACGTTTAGAGCTACGATTAAGTTTTAATAACATATATCTTATTGTATGCATATTAATTTTTATTTGGAGAAAATTCTCTGCATACATACTTTCTCAAATATAGTTTGGAAACGAACCGGTTTCGGTGTTGTGCCATCTTCAATGCAATTTTTCGTTAAGGATAAGATTAACAATAACGTTTTTTAAAGAGCCAGAGCTAAGTTTGCTAATTGCCGTGCCGAGCTCCTCTTTAATTTAAAGCTTACTTTCGCCCTAGACCAGTGTTAAAAACATTGAAAAATTCCTTAGAGTTGAGCTCCACACCAAGTCTTTCGGACGTTCAGCGGTTTACTAAGATATTCCATGAAACACTTACATAGTAGCGAAAATTATCCAACATATGAAGTAGCAATTCTATTCCTACTTACAAAAGTTTTGAAATTTTTTGGTGACTAAAATTTAGTCTTCGGGGTCGGGTCAAAACTAAAAATTACGGCACGAAATAGGTAAATTTGAACAACATTATCTTTTGGTGTTGTAACGATATATCACAATCTGCAATTGCGCTATAAATAAAATAGTTTTGGGTTGGAATCAAACATTTATGCGACTTTCTTATACTTTTCTTATAAGACATTTAATTATTTTCTGCTTCATCAAAGGACAAATAAACGTATTTTCTTTCAAGCTTTTGAATGGTTTATTAAATATGAGCTTGTTCTATAATTGTTCACCATTAAATTTGTGAAGTAGGTAATTGTTGGTTACTCAGCCACCAAAATACATTTTTTTTTCTGCGCCACCACATATGCGGTATTGCAACGATATGCTGCTCTCCAAATCATAAGCCATTTTTATGCGCTTATTGGCAGCTAAATAAATATTAAAATACTTGAAATATTTTTTTTTTCAACAGCCTTGCTACTCTTATCAGCTTTATGAATCTTGCATCAGTTTAAAAATATGCATACAAATACATATATGTATTTGAAATGGAATGGCGATACGAAAATCCACTCTCAATGTTAATTATCGTATTTACATACTGTACGCCAATGTTTATAAATATTTGTTTAAATATGTATCTTCATTCAATACGGGTAAACAAAATGCTTGTTGGTATTGGTGGATTCTTCGGACATGCAAGAAGAACGAATTTTCGTCATCCATTGGGGATTTCGTCGTTGTCTCATATCTATATACTTACTTACATATATAATACGCGAACGGATTTTTTGTCCGGGTCATCAGATATGCACCGTTCGTTTGATTTTCAAAAGTTTCAAAATAAAGAAAAGAGTTGCCATCTTAAAAAAATTAAATTACAGCTATTTAAAAAGTTCAAACAATTAGTACAATTTGGTTATCATTCGAAATGATTTTGAAAAAGATTTATTTCTTAACTACATGAAGGGGTTGCCACTTGTTAAAAAAAAATCAAATTCAATTTCAAGAAAGTAATTTAGATAAGTGTAATATTCATATTTTGGAAATATTTTGAAGGGTGTTGCTTGCTGATAGAAAAATCGTATGTAATTAAATTATGCAGAAGTTAGGTACGAGAAATATTAAGACATGGTTGTTAAGCAAAATTGAGTTGAGAGCTTTAGTTTTTTACATCCAGACTATTTTTATGATGTTTAAAAGGGGTTGCCACTTGCTTTAAAAGTTAATTTTAAATTAACTCATAAATGAAATAAATTATTAAAAGAAGGGCATCTCAATCGAAATGGGTTTCAAAAGACTTCATTTCTAAACTACATGCAGCGTGGGGGCTTGCCACTTGCTTAAAACATCAAACAATTGGGTTATTAAAATATGTATGGATGACTGATGAGAGGTTTAAGAACGTTTCAGTTTGAAAAAAATTTCAAGAGGGTTGCCACATAATTGAAAAAAAGTGGAATTTTATTCAACTATACACAAGGTGTATGGAATATTTATATATGTGTGCCCAACGAAAGAGCGTTAAAAAATCTTTAGTTTAAGCGCTTAGAATATTATTGAAAGATTTTGAAGAGAATTGCCAACTGTTTGAAAATACTCAAATTAATTACTTATATGCTCACCTCGAACCACTCCACCTGCCACCTGTTTCAAAATTGCAGTTTAAGTAAATTTATAAGATAAGGCAAATATTGCAATATCGATGTCAAAAGGAAGAGGTTTAAAAATTCTTACAGCCGAAAATATGTTTGTTGAGGGTTGCCACCTGTTTTTTAATTATCAATTATCAATTTAAATTAATTGATAAAATAAACTAAGTGTTGCAATATGGGTATCTAACTGAAGAGATTTAGGAAAGTTTACTGCCGGAAATATGTTTGAGGAGGGTTGCCACCTGTGCGAAAAAATGTATTCAATTAAATTTATAAAATAAATGAGATATGTATGTATTACAAACCGGGTGTCAAACCGTAGAAAAATGCTTTTAAGGCGCAGTGAAGAACGCCGAGTATATGCTAGTTTTTAATAAAACAAAGCTTTAAGACTAAGTTGAACACCCAATACTACATACATACAATATGTAATTTTTTACTAAAATCATTTGTTGTTTATTTTGTTCTCGCCAATTCACAGCGGATATCTACGTCTATCAACACCCAAATGACTTAATAGTAACAAATGTGTTCTGTAAAAAAGTGCAACATGTTGGCACGGAAAGCCCACACAAACTAACAAAATACTTTGTATATTCCAACAAATATTTACTTCAACATATGAATATAAATCAAATCACGCTTAAGCAGAACAATGAATTAAATATTTACTACGACTGCTCTAAATCAATCAATAACCAACAATCGAAAAAGGCAAACGGTATGGCAGCTAAACCACCTACTATAGAAGCTGAATTTGCGGCACTAAAAAAGATGAATGTGTGCATTTTCTGAAAAATAAACGTAAAATAAAACGCCGAGATAAAACTTTTAAGAATCAGAAGTCAGCCAAGCGAAAACATCATGAAAATCCGCTGTCATTCTTTGCTTGCAAACTTTTTTAAGCTAAATTACAGGTAGCAGCTTCTTTAGAAGTTTCTTTGTCTACACGGATGTGCCATTTATTTGATGGATTGACTGACTGATGGATTTGCCAAATTGATTTGCATGACGGGATAGAGTTCATTATGAAATCATTTGAAACAAATGAGAAATGCAATTAAAATTAATTTCATTTATTTGAAGTGCCACTTTGAGTACAGAATCACCACTTAAGGCGCCATACATACAACATCTGTAGGAATGTACATTCATACGTACGTATGTATGTATATATTCTTTGTTTCAATCAGTGAGATCATCTCGCGTCTGCGGCGAGAAGACCAGCAGAAAAAACCCCCGACTTATTTCAAAAGAAAAAACAAAAAATGCCCAGTTCAAGCGATGAGCGAGTTGTATGAAAAATGTCAGATGCGCGAATTTACGCCTGCGCATATCACTTACGTTCCTCCTAACCACAACCCGCTTTGGCTACTTTTGACTCACTCATCTCTGCTGCACCCACTAGCTAAGGCTGGCTTTATGGAGTGTCGCTTCTTTTTGGGTGGCGTTATTGATGTTGATGCACAGTACGCAGTATCTTTGGG
>NW_023458560.1:62460752-62473209 GCF_013731165.1 Rhagoletis pomonella
CATACATACATACATACATGTGTATGTTTACCCAAATCAGGAAAAATACCAAACGTTAAAAACAATATTTTTTTTTTGGCAAAATATTATTTCTTTGGGGGAAAAATAATTTTTGGAGGAAAAAGCTATTGGTAAAAACACTTTGTGAAAAAGCTTTAGAAAAAGTTAAGAAAAAATCGTTTCCAAAAAATTAGAAATATTTGCAGAAAAATATAAATTTTTGCTTAAGAAAATTAAAGAAAATTTTGCGAAGAAAATTATTTTCTACGTAAATTTTGTTTGTTAATATTTTAATATTTATTTTAATTCAAATCCCAAGTTTCTTTTAATTATGCGCCTAAGAGGGTTAAAAGAAAATGTCAAAAATATCTTCAACAGATGATAAGATTCCCCAAAAAATTTCTCGGTTTTCTCATTAACCAGATCTTAGTTTAGTCGGATGGTGAGCCTCGATATCTGAATATGAGTATGGAAGCGAATTGTTGAACGGTGGCCCTAGTAATAATGTAGACTTTTGAATCCTAAGCAGTTACCGAATTTGCGTAGAGTAGTATTTTTATGGCTTAGCTACACCAACATATTCCTACTGGGTATCAACAGCCACAAGCACACTTTGAAATAAATGCAAGTCAAGAATAAAACTTGTTTATTAGAGGTCGTTAGACACAAATTTAGACCTTTATTCATTACTCATTTCTTATACAAGCATTATTACTTTTTTCGAACACTCAACCGTAATTAGGTTAACCGGTTTTTGCAAGAGGTAAAAAGCGGAGACAAAAATGACAAAATAAACGATTATTAACAAATTTGTGGTCCAAAGATTTATATATTTTTTTTTCACTACTACTTACGATAATTGCAAATAATTAAAAATAATTTAAGTGAGCCTGCAGTGGCCAAAAAAGAGAGAAAAAGACAAATTGCCTAGCGATGGGCGAAAAAGTTATTAAATAAATAACTAATTAAGTCTTGAGTACATAATTTCAAAACGAATATGTTCACAGCTTTATGTCAATCAGATGGCAATTAATAGTTTGCTGCTGCAGGTAGCTAATTTGAAGAAATCGAAATTAAAATCTGGTATAAAATTAACAAAAAAGTGACAAACGGAAGTCAATGCCAATTAAATTGTCAAGTGGAAATTAAAATACTGTTAATTGACTCTTTCTGCTCTCTCTCGATCTTTCACAAACGGCCATTGTTGAAAACGCCTTACAGCCTCAGGCATTTTTTGATTAAGCCGACAATGGGTGGAGTGCAAAAGTGAGGGCATTGCGCAATCGCGAATAAGTAGGCACAGTCGATGAAGTACTAGAATGAAGTATTTTCTTTGCGGATTGCTAACAAACCCGCAGCCATTTACCGCTTTTCAAAGCAAAACCCAGCCAATTCATTTTCTACGCATGTCACAGGGAGGAAATACGAATTTGGTTCGACAGACAGACAATTCATTGAATGTGCATTGTTTTTGCTATGCGTCAGCTAGCAAATTAAATGCGGGCGTTTTTGTGGTTACAGTTCAACAGCCAGACGTACAAAGACATTCAAAGGCCATGCGAAATTTTTTAGCTGAAGTTAAGCTTGTGGCAAAGCTTTTAAAGTGCGAGAAATGAATGAATGAAATGTATGTATATGTAGCTGCAGAGTAGGTAAGAGGGTCAACAACGGTATTAGGCCGGATTAACGACGGTGTTGGGCCGGCATAAATTGACCGACAATTGAATGGGTTTTATGGTTGTGGGAAGTTTGTGTGGGAAGAGAAAATATAAATTAAAAATGTATAGCTTGTGATGGTGAAAAAATAGATACCATTCACAAGTAGTGTTTTTAGAATTTATTTTTTTTTTTCACACCGTACTAAGTATGCCCAAAAGAGTGCCGAAAGTCCGGAAAAAATTTCCTGAAAAGTAAAACACGAAGAATTTCGAAGAGTCAAGAAAATGCTAAAACTCTCGAAAAAATCACAAAAGAGTACCAACAAAGTTAAAAAAAAATCTTAAAAATCGAGAAATTCTCCGAAAAAATTCTAAAAGTCGCCGAGCAGTCCTGAAAGGCAATCCAAAATTTCAAAAAGTAAAACGAAGAATCCTGAAAAAGAAGATAAAACCGAAGCAATCCGAGAAGTGCCAAAAGCTATCGAAAAGTAAACACGAAGACATTTAGAAAATTCCAAAAAAAAATTGCGAAAAGAAAAACTCGAAGAACGCCGAAAAGCCATAAAAGAATTTAAGAAGTTAAACCACAACAATCTCGAAAACTCCCCAACGAAATTTAAAAATAAACACGAAATATCCCAAAAGGTTCCCAAAAAATCTAGTAAAAAACGCGATTAAGACCAGAAATACTGTGAAGTTATGTACGAAGAATCTCCCGAAAAATCCCGAAGGATACCGAAATGTTCCAAGAAAATCCCAATAGTTCACGGAAAAAAAATCGGAAAAATAAGACACATGGAATCCCGGCATATTGCAAAAAAGTTCGGATAACATTAAGAAAAATATGGAAAAGATAAACCTAAGGTATGCCGAGAAGTCCCGAAAAATTCTAGTATAGTTCGGAAAAGTTAAATCCAAAGCCACGCAAAAGTATCCCGAAATGTCCCCACAAAATCCAGAAAAAACACGATTAAATCCCAAGAAAATCCCAATAGCTCACAAAAAAAAAAACCTGAAAAACAAAACACGAAGAATCCCGGAAAGTCCAAAAAAGTTGGGATACAATTCTGAAAAGTCCCCAAAAATCCTTAAAAGTTAAAGAAAAAATTTAGAGCAGTTCTGAAAAGCTTAACCCAAGGAAACACAAAAGAATCCCAAAATGCTGTGAAATATAAGTAAAGTAAGTAAAATATGTAGAAAAATTACTTAATTGGAATTTCTCGCTCAACATAATAAAAGTAAAGTTTTTTAAATACTAAGAAAATATATGCCGCAATAAGAGGGGATTCTAATGTTCTCAATTTTTTAATAACAATTTTAAAAACATCTTCTTGAAGATAAATTCAATATCTTTTCTCTTAGAAGTGATTTCTCCTAGAATACTGAAAACTTTTTTATTTTCCTATGGAGACCAACCAGCATTCAACAGAAATGTGTCAACACCAGCAGCTGCACGGACCACGCATTTCACATGAGCCTGGCATTTTGTCGTCATTAGCTAGCAAGATTGGTAGGCAGCCTTGACAATCACAATAAAATTACTAAAAACGCAAACAAACAAAACACGCTTTCATGTTTTTAACTAAAAAAAAGTAACTAAAACAATTAATGTAAACAATTCCAATTGCATTCGCAAAATTGCGTGTGGGCAGCTGGCAAGTACAACTGTATATTTTGCTGATATCAAGTGGAAATGTCAATAAAGAAATTCGCAAAGGCACTTGCTACAACTTGTTTATGTTGGAGTTTGCAAAAAAAGAAAGAAAATAAAACAGGAATTAATTTAACAAAATTTCAATACAAACTTAAAAAGTTCCCAATTCGCAGGCAAAGAAATTATTAAAAGGAAAAAAGGTAAGTAAAACATAAAGTTGAATTGTGATACCTATAAAGTCCCACCCAACTCAGATCTGAAAAAAAAACACTGTGGGAATTTAAAGGAAACCGATCTCTTAAGTACATCAGCTATTCTAAGAGCTATGTATCTCGAACCCGAATACCCGTGGATATGAAACCCAAATATTATTTAGCAAGGCAGTAAGCAATTACAGCTGTCCATAAGTAATAGGAGTTTCAGCATGAGAAATGTTTGCTAATCCATACATAACCTTTTGAAAACGTTTGTAAGCGACAAGGCATGGTAACGCTACCTAACTTAACGGGTGTTAAAAAAAAATAAATACATATTCATAAATCACTTGTCTAGGCCTAAAATGATCCTGAAGAAATCTGTACTAATCCCGTCTCGTCACAGTCCGAAAATAGTCCAGAAATTATCCCGAAAAAGTGAGGAACAAGTTCTGAAATGAACTTAAAAAAGGCTTGAACTGGTACCGAAAGGGTCCCGAAAAGTCCTGAACCAGTCGCGAAATGAGGCTGAACAAGTGCCGCCCTTTAAGCCTTAAACATTTTTTTTTCATCCATAATTATTCCCTTATTGGGTTTATGAAAGCACTGCACAGAGTTATAAAGAAAAAAATTCTTAACGCATGAGATATCATATTCAACCCAAATGATACGCAAGACCGTTTATTATTAAAGGAAAACCGAAACCGCTGCAGAAAAATCCACGACATACATAGCAGACGAATGTGGTATAATATAAAAATACCTGAATTTCACGATAAGTACAGAAAGTGATCGTAGACGTTTGCAGGAGCAAAAATATTGACTACAAGTTCGCGAAAAGTGCCTTTGAGCGGAAACATAGTAATATTGTATTATTTATGTAGTATTACTGGATAAAAATCCTAAGTTCGGGGTCCAATTGATATTGGTCTCGTTTTAAAGTGGTTAGATTCGCGTACTTCTACATGTTAGGATCAAGTGTGGATTCTTGGTCAGACCAGTAGAAAGGCTACAAAATCCTACAGGTCAGGCAGGATTGTAGGTTTTTTTTCTGTGTGCCAATCTATATTTTGGCAATGCCTAGAGATCCGTCCCGGGATTTAAATAGCTCAGAGGTAAAATAACCTCTTCTGCCACTGAGATATTCAGAACGGACCCGCATCCAGCACGTCGGCCATTTCGTTGCCACTGTCTCATTTAGCTTAAAGAGGCAACTGCCTTAATCGCCGCCGGCTATCCCAGAAAATAGCAATGCTTGTAGCAGTTCGTTTTGGGGCTTGCACTATTTTAATCGCCTTTCTGATAGCAAAAAATTACGCCTGAAAAACACAGGCCCAATCTCGTAGTCGTGCTGAAGTTTTTCTTGAAGATAAGCATAGGACAGATGTAGGCAGATTTTTCGCGAATATACGATGGGTCGTTGAAACAGTACAGATCGGATTTTAGATGGCAAATCAAATCGGTCGAGGGGCGATTAGCAGGAAGGGCAATACATATACATATCAATCGTGATTTAAAAATTATTCTCATATATGATTGCATTCAGAAGACAACGACCTACTCTAAATAATTCATGATCGATTGGTCTATTTATGTATCAAGAACTTTACCTTTACCTTTATCAACGCTACATATATCAGCGAGTCTTAAAATATAATTGCAAATAACAAAAATGTTTATCGTAAGTATTACGGAACAATGGTCTTAGGCAAGCAGGTTAAAAGTCCTATTCTTGTGTGGAAGTAGGCTTTCTGCCGAATCTGGATGTAGCTGTCAAAGTCGAGTATAACAAAGTGTTTCAGTTTGCCTGGAGGGCTGTGATGTTCTTCAGCATTACTCTTGCTTTCCAAAAATTTACTTTGCAATTTGGTCGTAGGCTTTCTGGTTACGCTAAGGATCTTAACGGTCTCTGCGAAGCCATGCAGCCTAACCCAACCTATCCTCACTCAGTATTATTTGTGGTAGGAAAATTCCCTTTGAACCTTCCATAGACTTTGCTAATTCACGTTAGTCAAAGATCAGGCAATATGTAGAACGTTTTGGCTTAAATAATCGTATGGCATACTTCATCCTCAAGGCATTACTAAGTACCTTTTTGGAGAGAGTAGTACAGCTACAGGTCAAGTAAACATTGGAGGGTGAGAGAACTAGGTTTCGCAAGAGTTGCACTTTAGAGTGAGTTGAGGAAGGGGAAAGGCATCTAAATTTCTTTAAGTTGAAGACACCATACAAGAAATTGCAAACGATTATCACCACCATTATGGATATGTCCATGTGTTCATGGATTACATAATAAAGAAAGTCAATGCTTTCTACAACAAATTTGTCACTGTCACTGCTTTAACGTTTCTTGCTTATCAATCGTATCCTGAACGCATACGTGGCAAGCCAAAAAAAAACAAAATAACGAGAAGAAGATATCAGTGGCTACACACGACGAACATATCCGCGCACATGTGCGCCAACATGCTCGCTGTCGTTTGCTACAGACGGCGAGCGGCTCATAAGTGATTTTGTACTCAAAGCGTAAACATGGAAAGGAAAGACGCGGATGATGCAATTGAAATACTTATGACTTAGGGTTTTTTATGTATGTGTTACTTAAATTTATTTATATTTTACTTATATGTATGTACATACATATACATATAGTAATTTAGCCTCATTTATCAAAAATTCAATTAACGCACATGGCTTGGATGCATTTATCCGCGATGTGCACACTGCAAGCATCAACACAAAGTGAGGTTGTTGTTTTTGTTTCCAATGCGATGCTCGCAAACCACACTACAAACAACGAGCATGCTCGCTGAAAATCCAAATTTTTTGATTTTTGGCGAGCATGCTCGCAAACCGCCCTACAAACGATGAACATGACCCGCAAGCCGCGCATGTGCGCGGATATGTTCGTCGTGTGTAGCCACTGTTATACTTACGAAAGTGCAACGCCTGGCAAAGCGGTGATAGAAATAATTGCGCAAATTATGGCAAAATGACAAGTGCAACGCCGTCAGCAGTGGTGGAGGTGGAGTTTGAGGTGAAGGTGGAGCCAGTCAGCCAACGATGGTAGCCATAGAACTTGGGCGCATACATATGGGTAAATCCATGTCAAATCGACTATGTAGTGTAACTGAAAGTCGACCATGCTTAACGTTTATAATTATTTAATTTATTCATAACAACAAGGATTTCATATTTCAGTTGTGCCAAACCGTCAAACAAACTAACTTTAAGCTTCAATTTATTTATAATATTATTTATGCTTATGCAGCAATTATTTCCCATATGCTTATGCTTATTTATGCTTATGCAGCAATTATTTCCCATAAATACCCCAATATGTTAGGCTAAGAATTCAATTGTAAAAGAACCTACAAAGCGACATTGAGTTGCTCAGTAAAATAAATTCAATACAATTAAAACATAAATGAATTGTTTCATTCGATACATGGCGATCCTGCCAGGAGTTTTGCGAAAATTAATGTGCAAAAAAGCTATCCTGCCAACCGGTGCCTAGGTTTGAATTGCACAGTGGCAGTCTAGTGCTTTGCTGCACAGATCAGCCTGAATCCTGGTTTGCTTAAATTGCAACATTTTTAAAATTTTGTGCTTAAAAATTATGCACTAAAAAGCACTTTGACTTGATCAGCCACAAAGATTTGCTGAAACTAGTTAAGGAGATACAGGAGTCATCACACATCATTGAGGTACCAATCTTCAAGCAGTTCCACAAATTCGTCATCGGCAAGGGCGGTGCCAATATCAAAAAATACGTGATGAAACACAAACGAAAATCGACTTGCCGGCTGAGGGCGATACGAACGAAGTGATTGTGATCACAGGAAAGAAAGAAAATGTGTTGGAGGCCAAGGAACGTATTCAAAAGATTCAAAACGAGTTGTCCGATATTGTTACGGAAGAGGTACAAATTTCACCGAAGTTTTACAATTCCATCATTGCCACAGGAGGAAAACTAATATCGGCCATTATGGAAGAATGTGGTGGCGTTTCGATTAAGTTCCCCACCAGCGATTCGAAGAGCGATAAGGTTACAATACAATAAATTATATTATAAGCAAACAAAAACTGATGTGCGTCAATCCGCACTCATAGGGCCAGTAAGCGAATTTTTGCTCGTGGCAAAAATATTTTTTTTTTATATACATATACAATACATTTCTTAAGTTACTTTCAATCTTACTGTTTAAAAAAAAAAAAAAAAATTTATGACTTTTTTTTTAAATATTAAGCCAAAATTTTATCAATAAAAATAAATAAATGTTAATTAAAAATTCACTAAAATAAGAATTAATTAAAAAAAAGAGGGTTATAGTTACATAAAATTTTTAAAAAACTTATATGATACAAACTCCCACAGACAGTAGTAGAATTTATAAATACAGCAACAAAGCTTATACCTGATTTTGATGGCAAATAGCCATTTCCTTAATTAAGACTAAACTTAAAGGAAATTCGGAAATTTAATTGACAATGAAAATACAATTGCGGAAATCAGTACCAAACTACGCACCACCGTAAAAGGTGAGTCAGTAGAAGTAGTGACTGCAAAACTTATGAATATAAGACAAAGTAGCAAAACTGCTACAAATTACTGCAATGAAATAGAAACACTAACAAAATCATTAGAAAATGCATATATAAATGACGGCATAAACTTAAATTTGGCAAGTAAATGTGCGCCACAAGCAGCCGTAAGGGCAATAACTAAAAATTGCACATTAGAAAAAGTCAAACTTATTATGGAAGCAGGTCAGTTTACTGACATGAATGAAGTAATAAGCAAATTTGTTGGAAGTTGTACAGAAGCTACAGGCCAACAAAATACCATTATGCACTACCGACAAAGACAATTTGGCAACAGATTCCAAAACAATAGAAATTTTGGAAGAAGGTTTCAAAATAGAACCAATGTTCAAAGAAACCACAATGGCCAAAACAGCAATTATAGTGGAAATAACTATAATAATAGAGGTCAAAACAGTAATACCTACCGAGGTAATACAAGGAATATTAGAATGACCCAAACAGACAACAATAGTTCGGAAAACTCGGACATTCCCCTAAGATAAACTCGGACTACAAAATATACAATCTTAACCTTAACTTTAGCATTTACATACAAGTCGGAATTGCTCTCACTAACTCCGCCATAACACTACTAGTTGACACAGGAGCAGACATTTCCATAATTAAACATGACCAAGATACACTTAAACACATAAACAAAAAACACATTACAACACTACAAGGCATTGGACAAGGAAAAATCAATTCAATAGGCACAACATTTTTCGATTTAAAGTTTAAAAATTACTTAATACCACACGAGTTTCATGTAGTACAAAACGATTTCCCAATACCGTGTGATGGAATTATTGGAATGGACTTTATGAAAAAATACAATTGTCTACTTGAATTCAATGAGAATCACGATTTCCTAACCCTCAGACCAGAAAAATTCCAAATGCACATTGAAATACCAATTATAACTACTTGTAACGATGACATAACACTCCCAGCTATGTCAGAAGTTATAAGAAGGGTGAAACTTTCTACTCCTTTTCAAGAAGTACTGATACCTAATCAAGAAATACAAACAGGTATATTCATTGCAAGTGCCTTGGTAAAATCTGAAAATGCATTCATACGAATTCTTAACACAAATGACAGACCAGTAACGGTAAAACTAAACAGAATTCAATCAGAAAATCTCACTGACTATAACATAATTTCAAGTGATCAAAACAAAACAGAAAGAAAAAATGAAATTTTAGATACACTAAAGAAAAATTTTCCAAAACTATTTGAAAAAACGTTAGCGGAATTATGTTCTAGGTACAGCGATATTTTTGGATTATAAACAGAAGCAATCACATCAAACAATTTTTACACACAAAAGTTAAGGACAAAAGATACAGACCCAGTATACATTAAGAACTACCGTATACCACACACTCACAAAGAAGAAATTGAAAGACAAGTCTCAAAAATGTTAAAAGATGGAATAATAGAGCCATCATGTTCCGAATATAATAGTCCTATTTTATTAGTTCAGAAAAAATCACTTCCAAATTCAATTGAAAAAAGATGGAGGTTAGTAATAGATTACAGGCAGATTAACAAAAAATTAATAGCGGATAAAATCCCACTGCCAAGAATAGATGACATCCTAGACCAATTAGGTCGAGCTAAATATTTTTCTTGTTTGGATCTTATGTCAGGATTCCATCAAATACCACTAGAAACAAATTCACGAGACCTGACATCCTTTTCTACAAATAATGGATCCTACAGGTTTTCTAGACTCCCATACGGATTAAAAATTGCCCCTAATTCATTTCAAAGAATGATGACAATTGCGTTTAGCGGTTTAAAACCAGAACAAGCATTTCTCTATATGGACGACCTGGTAGTCCTGGGTTGCTCTGAGAAACACATGCTATCAAACCTATCGGATGTTTTTGAACTATGTCGCAAGCACAACTTAAAATTACATCCTGAAAAATGTTCATTTTTTATGCGCGAGGTGACTTATTTAGGACATAAGTGCACTGACAAAGGCATACTCCCCGACGACAAAAAATGTTCAGTAATTAAAAATTACCCTATACCTACAGATGCAGATAGTGCGAAAAGATTTGTAGCATTCTGTAACTACTACAGGAGGTTTATAAAAAATTTCTATGAATACTCAAGACATCTCACTAGATTGTCAAAGAAAGGAGTACCTTTTCAGTGGACACTAGAATGTAATAATGCTTTCGAGCACCTTAAAAAGGCATTGATAAGTCCTACATTGTTACAGTACCCAGATTTCAGCAAACAATTTTGTATAACTACTGACGCAAGCAAACACGCATGTGGTGCTGTACTAACACAAGAATATGAGGGAACACAATTGCCGGTGGCATATGCATCTAGAACTTTCACAAAAGGAGAAAGCAATAAGTCAACAATTGAACAAGAATTAACCGCCATACATTGGGCAATAACATATTTTAAACCATACATTTACGGAACAAATTTTCTGGTAAGATCAGATCATAGGCCACTATCTTACCTATTTTCAATGAAAAACCCTAGCTCAAAACTAACTAGAATGAGACTTGATCTTGAAGAATATGACTTTGTGGTAGAGTACCTTAGGGGAAAAGACAACTATGTTGCGGATGCATTATCACGCATTACAATTGACGATTTAAAAGATATAAATGTTAAAAATAACACTTTATACAAAATGCAAACAAGATCTATGACAAACAAAAGTTCTCTTAATCAAAACACAATTAAAACGCATCAATCTAATACATATGATAAGCCAAGTATATATGTACCTATTAATAACACTGACGTGAGAAAATACTATAAATTAAAGATTACACCCAAGACATGCTATATCAAACGGGGTAAATCTATCAAAACATATATACAAATCAATGATTTGTTTGTTAAAGGGAAATTTGACTTAGGTCAATTTTTCTCTAGGCTCGATGATGTGGCCGATAAGCATTCAATTGACAAATTACAAGTGGCACCTAGTGAGAAAATTTTCGAATTTGTCTCTATAAATGAATTTAAAGAAATGGGCAATAAGAAATTAATTAAAATGAAAGTAGCGCTACTGAATGAGGTGACCCAAATAAATTATAAAGATGCAAAAACAATTGAAAGTATATTAAAAAGATATCATGATGACCCGGCAGAAGGAGGTCATTGTGGCATTTTAAGAACCTTGAATAAAATAAAAAGATACTATTACTGGAAACACATGACTAAAACAATCACGAAATATGTTAAGAATTGTCATAAGTGTCAAATAACTAAAGTCACAAAACATATAAAAAGTCCAATGACTTTGACGCCAACACCAAACAAGGCATTTGATACAATATTCGTTGACACAATCGGCCCGCTACCATTGTCAGAAAATGGAAATGCATACGCAGTCACGATAATATACGACATGACTAAATATTTAGTGACAATACCAACTAAAGATAAAAATGCAAAAACTATAGCTAAGGCAATTTTTGATAATTTTATTCTCGTCTACGGTCCTATGAAGACGTTCATATCGGACATGGGCACGGAATATAAAAATTCACTTTTAGAAGAAATATGCAAACTTTTAAATATAGAAAAACTAACATCAACCGCCCACCACCACCAGACGTTAGGGACGGTCGAGAAATCACATAAAGCGTTTAACCAATATGTAAGGTCATATGTATCGATAGACAAAAGTGATTGGGATGAGTGGCTTAAGTATTTTACATACTGCTTTAATACAACACCATCAACTGTACATGACTATTGTCCATACGAGTTAGTTTTTGGAAAACTTCCAAATGGGTTTCAACAATTTGATCAGGTTGACAAAATAAGCCCACTTTATAATTTAGATAATTACGCTAAGGAAATTAGATTTAGGTTAGAAATATCTCATAAAAGAGCAAGGGATATGATAGAACAAGCTAAGATAGTACAAAAATCTTATTTTGATAAAAAAGTTTTAGATTATAACTTTAAAATAGGTGATTTAGTTTTGCTAAAAAACGAATCAGGGCACAAATTGGACCCACAATACAAAGGACCATTTAAAATTAATAATATAGATTTTAAAAATAATGTAACTATAACTGATAAGAAAACGGGAAAAACCCAAATTGCACATAAAAATAGAATTAAGATATATAATCATTAAAACTATTTTTTTTAAGTTTAAATAAATTTATAAACTATTATTATATTTAATTACTTGCTAAATAGGAATGTTCATACAATAAACTCTGTATGAGCATCTTTTAAAAAAGGAGGTGTAGTGTAACTGAAAGTCGACCATGCTTAACGTTTATAATTATTTAATTTATTCATAACAACAATGGTTTCATATTTCAGTTGTGCCAAACCGTCAAACAAACTAACTTTAA
>NW_023458560.1:62473309-62481909 GCF_013731165.1 Rhagoletis pomonella
GCCGATTTGGTCAGTTTTCAAGATCGTGGTGAATGAATGTATTGTCAAAGATTAGGAATCGTTCGACAAGTTAATAGTAGTTTCAAACATATAAGTATTTACATACATTACAATTAGGTTGAGAAACGCCTATTTTAAGTCCATTTTTGCAGTCTTGAAAACTGGTGCGGAATGGTTTCATTAGTCGCCGCAGAAGCACATTTTTCGCGGTTTCTAAATTTGCCGTTATATGAAAGTAGGGGACGTGCAATAAGTGTTTAGATATACATAAATATTTTAGTTAATTCCATTATGTGAAAAAGTGTCTGTAAGTAAATGCAATAGTTTTCAACATATCCTGGGAAATCCTTTTGAGGACTCTCTAATTGGACGATATTGCTTTGCATTCAGCTTGAACGAAAAAAGTCACTCGCTGGCACAGTTTTCTGTAATCCGGTTCTTTTATTTAAAGGTTATTTATACAATTGAAGAGAAATTTTTTTAGAAAAAAACTGGAAATCCACTTAAGCTTTTCGATATAACTTTGGTAAATGTTACTCGATCGGTGCGTAATAATTAACAAATTGAAGGCGAGACTTAATGTTACTGATTTTTGATAATAATATGACTAAAATAGTTCAGATTATAAGCAAATTATTTTAAAATAAAAAAAAATCCTGAACAAAATTTTTTATCATTTTCTTATATTTGCAATTTTTATATTGTATGCATAAACATAAGTAAACCAATTAGTGTGTCTAGAAGTTGTGCCTGTTCAGTGTTTCCATACTAATTTGCATAAACAAAATTTTTCCGCGATGATGGAAAATAATGGCTATTCTATTAGAGCTACCGAAATTGTTCCTAAATTTGCAAAAAATCGCAAACTATAGCTAATATTAAAAAAGGATTAGAATATTTGGAACTAGCGATCTAAATGCACGCCAAATTTTTAACAAGAATTGGTCTTATTCGACTAGTTTGCTGTGGGTCACTTGGCGGTCGATGCGCGGGCTCTTCCAATTAAAATGAAAGACTAATATTTCGCAGGCTTGTTGTTGACTTCATGATACAATATATTTTCACTATTACCAAGGGATTTGAGAAAAATTAGATTTTCGACCCGCCCTAATGTACATAGCTTAGAGTGGTTGAAATTTTTTTATAAACGATGTCTCACAAATTTTATTTTTTAATAATAAAAATTTTTTTTAATTTTTTATTTTGAAGACAAGTTTATTAAGAGGAGAAGTCGTGCTAGTCGTGTTATCAATATTATTTTCATGAAATGTTAGTGGGCAGCTAAAAATTTTGCTCCAGACAGCAAGTCAATCGTATTCCCAGTACTTTTCTAGTTGTTAAGATTTTTCCTCATCCCCATTCGATATGCCAATTCACAGTTAAAGGATTTGTGAAGAAGATAAAAAGTCTCCTTGAGGGAAACGACAAAAAGGATAATCAAATTGAGAGTTTATTTTTTTATGAATGTCCATAAGTAACCAAATGAATTTCTAAGGTACATTTCCAAGCGTTTAGGTATGTATATACGGGTATGAGAATTCAATCCGTGAAGTTCGTTAGCTTGAATAATTACTTAAAAATTTACTGCTGCCTACAAATTGTTTGTACATTTGTATGTAACCAATTTGTATTTGTGTAAAGGCGCTATTTCCATTTGAAATAAAATTACCATGCGTGCCCTACAAAAAATCTGAAAATAATACCTATAGCCATAAGCACTTGTTACAAAGTGTTTCCCCAGTTCAAGTTCAACTTTTCTTTTTCGGTAACTAAAAAGCTCTTCACTCGTAGCTTTTATTATTTATAAAGCTCTTCTCATCAATTACAGTAATTTCCCATTTTTAAAATGCCACTAAAAGTCGCTTTACGACTCGTCACAACATCAATCAACGACTACACCAATAGCTGGCCAACCGACTTAGCTTTTTGCTGTGCGCCTGTCAACGCAGTCACTCTTTCTCAGTTTGACAAGCCGTAGGTACTCCTAACCATGATAAAAACATTACAAGGTAAATTCATTCTCTCATTTCGTCGGCCATGATTTTTTTCTGACGTTTGCCAACATTTTAAAATCATATAAAATTGAAAATAAAAAAATTAAATTGTTCACAATTGTTGTTGTTTGAGATTGAAAATGAGAATGTGTGTGTGAGTTTGAGTTTTGATTTTAAAATTATATTGTTGGCAAACGTCAGACTGCCTCTCAATGGTTTTACCTTGTTATGTTTTTATCATGCTCCTAACAGCGAATGTACGAACGAGTGTGTAGCACATCAATTTGATTTTTTATGGAATTTTTCCACTTTTATCATTGCTCGAGAGCACATTACAAAAAGCGTTTGAGTTTGTACTCATAAATTTTTGAGTGGAAATTTTTTTGACAAATTATTCATACATATATATATATATACGTACATTTATATGTAGATATACGGGGTTATCTGTGTATGCATTTGTCTGCATCACCAAAAAAGTTTCAGTTTTTCCGCCGGGATTACAAAACTTATTATATTTATTTGAACACTCCCACCAAAATATTTCGAAAAAATGTTAAGATTTACGCGAGCTGGACCGATTTGAAAATACCTCCAAAAATTTAGTTTTTTTGGGTAAAAATATTTTCTTAAAGAACTTTTTGAAAAAATCCCCTCAGATGACAAAATAGTTTAAGCTTTAAAAATATGCATAAAAATATTTAAAAAAAATTTCAACGGAATCACAATAATGCAATTTTTGATGCTGTTTTTAACTTTTTTTAAAGATTGGTTTAGGAAAAACTTGATTAACTGGGCCAAAACTATACCGATTGAGACTTATGAGGTATAGTGTAAAGGCATTTTCTCACCCTTTTTACTTATTTGCAAGGAAACTCAGTCGCGTCCCAATTTTTTTTGGAATGACGCTCGTTCATCTTACCTTTCTCTTTCATACTTTGACAGATTTTATTTGCAAATAAAGGTGAGAACATACCTCTCCAATGATACCTCGTGAGTATTTCTTAAAACAATCTTTGAAAAAAGTTCAAAAACAGCGTCAAAAATCTTATTATTATGATTCCGTAGAATTTTTTTTTTAATATTTTTATGCAAATTTTTGAAGCTCAAACTTTTTTTTCATCTGCGGTGATTATTTCAGAAAATACGTAAAAAAACTATTTTTATTCGTGAAAAACTAAATTTTTGGAGGTTTTTTCAAATCGGACTAGCTCAAGTAAATCTTAATACCTGATATCCGATAGCACGAAAATGAGCTTCATATACACCACAATGCTTGAATTTGGTTTACCCGAGAAACTAATTGGCTTAGTTATATCGTAAGAAAGATTTAACAATAGAAAATTGACTGAACAAATTTCCGTACTGGTCCTTCGCTAATAAAACGACTTTTATGCTTATGTATTGAGTAAAGAAGTCACTGTACAGTTAAGAATATATGAGAATTACTTTTATACTATGAAAATTCGCTCTGAAAAATTTCGAAGAAATTTTTTTCCCTCCACCAATTACATGTAGCGACAAAGTCAAGAACCAACAACAACGACACAAGAAATTATACGTTTTCCACGCCAAGTTAACTTTTGCCTTTCTGGAGTGTCCTAATTTTTGTGTCCCTTTCGATACTGTTGAAGTCTTACATATGTCGTCTATGTTTTTGCAAAACCGCCTATCTTACGGCACTCAAATTTTACAGGAGAGCCAAAAAAACGGTTTATTCTTTGAAGGCATTGCCTTGATAGGCGGTATTTTGTCGAGCTATTATTTTACAAATCTGTTGTTTTAATAACGATTTAACGATTTGTATGCATAAATCTCGATACCTGGAGTTCAGGGTTACCAATATCATTTTTGTCACAACGGCGATTTAGGCGGTTTTGCAAAAACATCGACGATATGTATGTTTATCACTACGCTTTAACAGTAGTTCATTAGCCTTATAGTGAGTACTTAGTTCACTGGCCTTTATAAACTTTATTTACTACATATCGAATACGAAGACTCCGACCTAAAGGATTTGATACATATGCACATTTGTATGTTCGTACGTACTATATGTATGTATATACAGTGCCTGCCACTTGAAGAGCGCTCCCTATTAACTTTTAACAGGGACCGTAACAGTTATAACTTTTATTAAAAAAATCGCTCTTTAACAATTATTAATTACTCTAACCGTTATTTCTGATTTTTATTTTATAAATCCAATATAACAATTATTTCTGATTTTTATCTTAATAATCTGCAAATAACAGTTATTTTTGATTTTTATATTACATGTCTTAGATAACAGTTATCGAAGACTTTTATTTATAAATAAAAATCAGTCACTGACCCTTATTTTTTTTATCATACTCATAAAAGTCACTGATTGAGTTTTATTAATGACTTTTATAAATAGAAGTCTTCAATAACTGTTATCTAAGACACATAATATAAAAATCAAAAATAATTGTTATTTCGGATTTATAATATAAAAAAAAAAATAATTGTTATATTTTTTAATTTTGCATAAAAATTGCAAATAAAAATTTATTTTCAAATTTGAATCTCGATGAAAAAGAAATCGATTGGTATGTATATTAGTATGGAAACAAAGCACATTCATAAACTTCTGATGCTCAACGATCGCCTCTCACCGAAAAGAAAGCAATTTTTAAATAGAAGACTAAATAAAGAATTATACATAAATCTGAGTAAGAAAAGGAGCAACAACAAATTGAAGACGTTGATTGCTCAATGGAGATGGATGGTTGGATGGCCGATTATTTATTGCACAGACAACGGGTAGAGTTAGAGAACACCAAGCGACAAGCAGCCAAGGCAAATATGATTCGTAATTGAGGCAAAAGTTAAAACGGTGTCTTCGAGTGCAAACAGCAACAAAAGCACCACCATCACCAAGGTGAGAGTGCATAAAAATATGACAGTAATAAAAATCAACGGTAAACAAGTGCATTAAGAAAGAACAGAAAAAAAACGAAGCACCAAATAAAAACAAGCCAGCAAATGAATATAAAATCAGAAGCCAACATAAAATGTAATGAAGAAATCATCCTATTAAAAGGCGAAAACTTGAGGACAACAATAAAAACAACGACAACCACAAGCAAGTGAAAAGTGATTGGCGGCTGAGTGGAAGTGACGACGTTAACGACTTCGGTGATGATGATGATGATGATGGTGATAACGATGAGTGTGATAAAGGTATTGAAGGCAAAGTTAAATCTGAGCTGGGGATAAAGCGCGCGTGGGTGTGCAATGCGCTAACGAAAGTCTGAGAGACGCCAAGAGGCAGTCAATTAGACGACGGCGGTACAAAGTGTAGTCGGGTAATTTTACATATCCAGCGGAAGATCGCCGCCTTATCGAGGAAATAAAATTATAGATGAATCAGCCGATTTTTGCATACAGCCAATGTTGCCAAATTTTTCGAAATTTCCGATTTGAACGAAAAAAATTAAAATATGAGTTTTTTGTAAGTAAATTTTTAAGATAAGGAGGAGCGTTATTTGATGAAACAAATAGTTTCAGCTGTCCCTTGAATTCAGTCGCCACAGCAAATGTGGAAAGAATATTTGCCATAAAAGAATAAATAAACTAGAAATTAGTATTTTAAGAACCAAAGATTTCTCAAGAAACCATTCCTCAGGAGGTACTAAATTTCAGGCATAGAAATAAATGCTCAAAAATATTAACAAAGGAATTTATAAAAAATAATGTAACTCAATTTGATTAAAACAAATTGGGATTTAAATATTCCCTTTTATAAAGTATATTTTGGTTTAGTTAAGTAAAATCTAAACGGTTTATGTTACTTTATTTTAAATGAATTATATTTTTGGCTATTTATGCTCAATAAAATTAAAAAACCTAAATATTTTAAAAACTCCCTTCGTTGATGGTAAATTTTTTTTTTGTTGAAAGTATACAGTGACTCAAACAAATGACCACATGTTGATTTTGTTAATATTCGTAATGTTTTTCGAGCTACATTTTTTTTGTTATTTTACTATAAAAATACCGTCCAAGCTTTACACTGAGCTTAGAAAAATTAAAAAATTTTCATTAAAAATTTTATTTGATAAGAAATCCATGTTTATATAGAAAAACGTGTAAAGATCTATAACAAAAAAAAAATAAATATGTATATCGAAAATCAACGAGATTTTTTAGCCATTTGAAACCTGCACTTCATTAGACTAAAACTGAAGGGGCTATAAAACTGCATACCCAAAAATGTTATAAAGACTCGGATTAAAAAGTTTAAATTTTGATGAATATTTTTAAATTTTTCTAAATTTTGTATAAATTTGAAACTGTTAAAGCTTGGACGGTAATTTTTATGTGATAATAACAAAACAAATTTGCTCGAAAAACATTGCGAATATATAAAAAAATCGACATGTGGTCATTTGTTTGAGTCACTGTATTCTTTACCGGAAATTTATAGTTTTTTTTTTAAATAAAATCTTGCAACACTGCACGCAACCGTCAATGTGGCGAGCAAAATGTCGAGCACTCGCCTAACTAGCTGTCAAGCTGTTTGACACTTGACTTGAGTATCGCTCGCGCCAACCATGCGTCGAACGCTTTGTGTCATGAAATATGAGAGGCAATTCTGCGCGCACGCAGAGATAAGCGACGATTGCAGACTAACAGCCAGTTTCACCAAACTATTTAAGTGGAAATTAACTTTAATTTTCGAATTTTCGGTTTCACCAATCAATTTTAATTTTGATTTAAGTGAGCTCTGCACTTAAATAAAAGTTAAATCAGAATAACCACACTCAGAGGTGTTACACGTTTAATCACCTGATCATTGTGTAACTGCTGCTTACTTGTATACCAGCCCTGCTTTTACAACACAGCGTGCCAAAGCTTTCAAAAGCTCTCAGTACAAATGAAAGCGAAAGCTAGTCCTAGTCTGTTTTACAACCACTTTTTACTCACTTAAATAAATAGTTTATTGAAACTGAAAATTATTTAAATGAGAATTAAATACAAAATTAAATTAAAGTTAATTTCCACTTAAATAGTTTGGTGAAACTGGCTGTAAGCCTGAGTGTGCACTCGATATTATCTACAAGCAAAGCGAAAAAGGTGGCTGCGGAAAAAAGTGAACAATACAAAATAGGGGAAAATCAGCGCATAGGCATTAGTATTGTCAGAGCGGTTATGGTGTTAGATACGCGCGAAAATTCGATGCGCATGAGAGCTTGACGTAGAGATTTGGTGTGAGAAAACCACATTAAAGGAATTAAATTTTACAATAACAAAAAAAAAATGAACTTATAAAGTTACTCAAACTATAGAAAAAGCATCAGTTTTAATACCGCTACTACGAGTGGAAGATAATAGCAATAATTCGACAAAATAGCAATACGTGCCCCCACCGCGAAACTGTTTATCCGCTTCATTGACGCCGCGCCGTATTTTTTTTTTACAAAATTGCTCACGACAAAACGTTTGAGAAAATTCCATGCGCTGCGCCTGTCAGATTCAGTTTGACATCTAAGCGTGAGTGAGCTAGTGCGAAATACGGTTTATTGAGCGTATAATACAGGGATCACATCCTTGATAGCTAAGGCGCGTCATAAGAAGCGGAAAATTAAAAAAAAAAAATGTATAAAATTGTAGACTAACAAAGATGTGGCAAAAATCTACTTTTTAAAAATTATTCGTTTAAAAAAGTGCTTGCTCTATACGTAAATACTTTTCTCAAACCGATTATTTAAAAACGCCTCGAGAAGCTTGAAACTTTTCGGATCTAAAAAATTGCCTAAAAACTGTAAATATTTATATGTATAACATTTCATAAAACTATATTAACTTCGTAAGTGCGTGATTTGAAGGCAAAAAAAAGTTGTGATTTCTAAAGCTCGACTTCAAAACTTAAAAAGTTTGTGAATAGAAAAATATATATGTACTCCTAAAGTCTGGCAATTCTCAACTCAACTTTATAAAGTAAACTTGACGTTTCTTTAAAATAGCAATTTGAAAAACATTCTGATACCATGAGACTTGCCTTATTGCTCTGACGAAAGTTTCAATATTGGGCGAAAATAATTTCGAATACGAAAAATACAACCGCAAAAATATGACGACACAATACAACAATAATTTCGAGCTACGCTTCACCGATGAGTATGTTTATTAAAAATTAAGAAAAATATTTAAGATACTCGTAAATTATAGGTATCGTCCCGCTCATGATAAAAACATAGTAAGGTAAAACCGTTCTCTCAATTCGTCGGCCATGATTTTTTTTGAAGTTTGCCAACATTTCAAAATCATATAAAATTGAGAGTAAAAAAAAGAAATTGTTCGAAGTTGTTGTTGTTTGAGATTGAAAATGAGAATGTGTGTGTGAGTTTGTGTGTAAAATTTCAAAATTAAATTGCTTGCAAACGTCAAGAATTTGAAAAATTCCTCTCAGCTGTTCTACCTTCCTATTTTTTTATCGTGGTCCCGCTTATGCCAGAAACATAAATGTGAAAAATTAAAATGTTGGGAAATCAAGTTTGAAAGTTTTTTAATGAGACTTTGGACAATTTAATTCAATAGTCTTTATTTAACTCTATAATTATCTACAGATATGTCCAC
>NW_023458560.1:62482009-62494116 GCF_013731165.1 Rhagoletis pomonella
TGACTTTTATTTTCCCCCATACAAAATCGACCCAGCCTAATGTACATATTTATAATTTTTAAGTTAAATACCCAGACATGAACGGCTTTGGAAAGTTTGGCTTAAAACAACTTTTACCGAGTCATAGCCCCACTTTAGTGGAAGCTTATGAAGCAGAATTGATATGTACATTAGATTGTATCATCTTACAAAAAAAAGGACCCGCGGTACTACCCTGAGTCTTAAGTATTTTTGCAAGACATTTACGGATTTCCTTTTGTTGGCCGAACGTAGGCGTCGCATTTTTTTCACTTTTTTCGTAATTTCTTTGACATTTACTGTCAAATCTTAAAGTATGATATATGAATGTTTTTGCCTCAAGGAGCCAGTTTTTTTTGTTTCAAAGTTCATTGACCTCAATGACCTGTTGAAGTACTTACCCAAAACATCTCAGCTTTTAGCAACCTAACGTACGACCCTAATGTCAGTAAATTAAAGCTCGTCAAAAGTAAGGAATGGTAAAATGACACAAAAAACACTTTCATGTTACTCATACGCCATGTACTTTTAATACATTTGAAAGAAACTTACAAAAGACCTGTTATTTTTTCCTGTTAAAATTTAAATTTTTTTCATAAAAATTTGTAATTTCAATCCCTACAGCGATTAGAACTATTTAAAAAAAATTGTATTGCCGAATGTAGGTGCCGGCGAAAAATCTAAAAAGCGCGATCCCTGGGGGTCAATTCTCGTCCGATGAAGTGAAAAAAACAAATTCACAATCGATATAAAATTAAGTTTTTCATAAAATGCTCTCACTTCCCCACTCCATAGAACGAGAATTGACCCAAGGGGTTCAATAAATTTTTTTTTTTTTCGAAATTGCCTTGCACAAATACTTTACACTCTGGACTGTACTTGTTCTGTTTGCTTGTAATGTGGTACGGTCTAAGGTACATATATATATACACTGGCGGCAGAAATATTAGACTCGCCTTACTTTGAAGAGTTTTGGTTATATTTCCACAAATTATAAAAATTCGACCAAAATTCACAAAATTTTTAAACTTTTTATTCGGAATTTCTAGAAAAATTTGTTTGTAGCCCATTCAATTTTATAGTATAATAACACTTCCACAGTGGCTAGAAAATACCGTTCTAAAAATTCTGAACAAAAGGTTTGAAAATTTGGTGACATTTTTTTTCGAATTTTTATAATTTTTGTTCAAAGTTTGAAAAGCGGATTCATATAATGTTTGTTGTATAAATACCTAGACTTTAAAAAAATATATTAAACATAAAATAAACTAAAGAAATATGGCCAAAATTCGACGACGAGTCTATTATATCTGCCTACAGTGTATATACTTATGTTTATATGTATACAAATCTCCGAATAATTTATGATTATATCTGTGGTCATATGGAATAAATAGTAGCTTAAAACGGCACGCTGGCTTTAGTATAATGCGATATATTTAAAATTATGAAAGTATTTTCATATTCATATATTTAAATGAATGTTGCATTAATGCGATCTTTAAACGGTAAATTTTATTCAAATATATGAGCGCATGGCAAGTGTTTAAAAAACTGCTTGTCATATGTCGGTGAGAGGGTTAACTTCAAATTGCACGTGCATTTAGATAAAGTTATTTAACAATGAATATGCACACACAAAACAGAATAACACGTATACATTAGAGTGCCCCGGATTTTTTATATATATTTTTTTTCAATTTGGCCTAATTAGCAGAGGATGTAATTTCCGCCATCCCATTTCAACTTTGGTATTTAGAAAACACGGTTTTGGGCTTGTGCGATCTCCAGTGTTATTCTTCGTTCACATAAAATGTAACATACATATGTATGCATCTTTTTCATTGAAAAATCGGAACGACAAGAAATAGCTGTTAATAACATTCCCTGGACTATACAATTCTACTATGCCAGTTCGGGTGGAACTTTGAGTTAACTCATGCAGAGCTCTAATATGTTCTTACATAGTATGCATATAAACTGAAGGCCAAAAGTATTTGCCTAGAGAATTTTTCACAACATATGCAAAATTTGTTATAAAAATATGATTATGTAATACTACTAAAAAAAAAAAAAAAATTAAAATACAATTTCTTTACTTTGGGCTACTAAGAAGAGTTCAATAATTTTTCATTACATGGATATTTTCAAAATTTTGTATAAAATTTTTAGAATTTTTTTGAGTTTCCGATTTCGCAGCCCATTAAGTTTTAGTAAAATTTGGCAATTTTTCCATGCATTTTCCTCCATAAAGAAAATTTCGATAATGCTTTGTATGGAAAAAATGCGAATTCAACAAAAAAACTCCCAAAAATCAAGGTTTTTTTTTTACACTTCAAACTCTCATTTTTATACTAAAATTTAATGGGCTGCATTCTAAAATTAATCCGATTAAATCCGGAAAATTTGCATGGAAATTTATTGAATTTTTTGCATAAAACTTAGAAATTGTGATTTTTTGTTGTAGTATTAACCATACTTAGAAAAAAAAACTATCGGAAAAAATTAAAATACAAATTGTTGCATACGTTGTAAAAATTCTCTGGGCAAATACTTTTGGCCCTAAGTATACATATGTATACTTATATGTACATACTTGCATATACAACCAACGAGTACACGTTGTACATGCCTATGTAAATATACATAGTTACACACATACAGGTGCGCACCCAGGAAAATAGTTTGGGAGGGGTTTATACTTCTGAAAGTTCGCTTCAGATAATATGCTCTTTAAGGTACATTTATGCAAGTTTTTTCGTAAATTGCACTTTATTTACATAAAATTAGCAAAGAACTCAAACATTTGTAACCGACTTCGAAAAAGGGAGAGGTTGTCAATTCGTCGGAATATTTTTTTTCTTTTTTATGTATGCTACCGCATAACTTTGAACCACGTGACCCAACAACAATTTTTTTTTTAAATCGGAAAGATGGTACCTCAAGGGTCGTCCCGTAATTTGAAAATTACTTGTTTAATATGAAGTTCTATAAACACAAGATGCGCTTAACTTTCAAAAGTAATAAAAAAATTTAAAAAATTGTTTTAATGTTCATTTTCCTCAATTTCTGGTTTCTGGGTTTCGATTGATGTGGTGATTTTTGGGAAAAATTAAATGGACTTTCATTTTTATTATTTAGGTAATTTTAGTGGAACGAACTCGAAGTTGGTAAATTAAATCTTCGAATCCTTGTTAAGTACATATCAGTGGTAAACTCTTTTAGGCTGTAAGTTGTAAAAAACAAAAGTAAGTGAGTATGCATTGCATATTTTTAGGACAATGGTTTCATTCGAAGTTAAATTTTTAAGAGCTCTCAATAAAAACGAAAAATTCATATAAAATTACGCAGAAGAAATAGAATAGAAATTTTCTTCTTTCCAAGTTTCTTAAATAAGTGTGCATCTCCCAAGAAAAAAATGCTCGTATATTTATTTCTTCAAGAAAATTTACAGCAAAAGCAAAGTGCTATTAAATAAAAAATATTTCTTGTTATTTTGCTTTAGGATACAGTTTGTCTTTCAGGTTATTAGGTTTAGGGGGGGTTTGAACCCCAAAACCCACCCCTTGCGTGCGCTAATGCACACATACATGTGAAATGATTGATGATTAATTTAAATAAATGAATATTCAGCATTCATAACTAATAGCTATTGAAAGTATGTGATAGACTTAAGTTCTGGAGAAATCTTCCAATCATTTTTTTTTAAGTTAGCGTCTTCGTGACCAAACAATTGCTGCGCCCATAAACGAGATTTGTTTCTACATATTTAAAAAAAAAAACAAAGAACAAAACTGTGTGCATGCACCTAACAATGATATAACCATTTAACTGTTTTAAATTTAATTTCATTTATTTTTAAAACTTAAGTAGGTACTTTCAAATTTTATGGCATGAGCACTAACTAATTGTAAGATTTTTAAACAAGCAAATATTTATAGTGAGTTAAGTAATTAATTAAAGCTTCTTTAAGCCTATTTTGTTTTATAGGAACAAGTAATAAACAATTTTAAAGTAAATAAGCTAGAATATGCAGAGACTGTACCGAATACCTTCACATGCTTTTTCGATTAAAAAGCAAATAATTTTAGTTAACTTCTGCTATTTTGTATTTTAAGCAACAGCAGTAGAGCTCTAATTTTACTGACATTAGGGTGGTAGAAACTGAGATCTGCTTTGTTGGACTTAGAACGGGGTTCTTGGGGACAGCGAACTTTTGGGAGAAAAAATGTTCTCCTCGAAACAAAAACACCCATATAGCATACTTTAAGACCCGACTGTAAATGCCGATGATATGACGAAAAATCTAAGGAGTCCAAAAAATTCGAAATTCGAAATTGCCTTGCAAAAATACTTTAGATTCGACGGTGAACTTGTTTATCCGATACGATCTAATGTAGGTTCATACGGCACGCCCTCTGCAATACAGGCACAACTCAATAACCATATCCGAAAATATAACTGCTTGTGGATCGTACAGATTCAACGCAATTAATAAAAAACTGGTACAATAGTAGTTTCCTAGTTAGAGAGAATATAATTGAAATTGATTTATGGAAAAATTAGACCAAGTTTTTTTTTTTGGCTGGTTGGTAGAAGCGTCGCCTGGGTACATTCCCAGGACCCAATTAATGCTGATAGCACCATTTTGATACGCTTTCTCTGGGACCCTTGATTTTATCTGCTTTCACGATTCGTTGGGTTCGTCAAACCATTTGGATTTTCCGATGAATCTAGTTAGGTTAGTAATGGTAAATTTGGAAATTTCCCCAAGATTTCGGATGAAAAAACTCCCGAGTGTGATCTGCCTTATTTGTGCCAATGCTGGGCACTCGCAAAGATAGTGAAGGACCGTTTCTTTACTTCCCATAAGATTACAGCTACGGCACCGAGGGTTATTCGGAAGGCCCATTTTAGCTGCATGTTCACCAATGGGCCAATGTCACGTTATCGTGGCTATTAATTTGACTATATCTTTCCTTGACGTCTTGAAAAGTTCTTCTGTCTGTGGCTTATCATAGTGCGGCCATATGTACCTCGCAGTTTTGCAGGTTTGAAGGTTGTTCCAACGTGTGTCAGCCATACGTGTGAATCGCAGATGCAGTTCCCTTTTTGATGAGTCTGAGTGGACAATTTATAGTTTCTGTCTATCCTGCCCCTACTCCAATCCCGTCTTGAAGGAAACTTCACCTGAAAGCTTTTCCTGAAATCTTTCGTAGGAGGTATATAATCTGATTGTTTCCCTGATTCGATAAGCTTGTCAAGAATACCACTATGACCGTGCTGCAGCGCCTTCCACCAGCCTGACTCTTTGAGTCTTAGTCGTGTACGTTTTGAAGATGGTGTGCGTTATGTGTATATGTCATTGGCAAAATTGTAACTAAATACTAAGTACAAAATGCAAAGTAAAAAAGGATATACACTGGCGGCAAAAACTATTGATACAGCAAATTTTTCACAATATATGCAACATTTTCTTTTCTAATATTTTTCCTCCAGATTTTTTATAAAAATATGGTTCATTCTACAACAAAAAACATAAAAACATATAATTCCTAAACTTTGTGAAAAACTCCCGAAAATTCAGCAAATTTTCATGCAAATTTTCAACTTTTAAAGCCGATTTGTTTGATTTTTTTTATTTTATTATAACAAAGTAGAAGCTTTAAGTAGCTTGGAATTGTCGTTGAATTTTGGCAATTTTTTTTTCACACAGTCCATTCCATATGAAAAAATTGTTTTGAAAATACTTTATATGGAAAAAATGCAAAACACGTTCAAGAAAAAAAATTCTCAAAAATCACTGCGATTTTTGACTAACTCCGAACTTGCATTTTTTTAAAGAAAGTTAAAAAGTTGAAAATTTGCTGAATTTTCGCAAGTTTTGCACAAAGTTTAGGAATCAGTATATTTTTAGGTTTTTTTTTGGAATGAACCATATTTTGATAAAAAATTGGCGGAAAAAAATTAAAAAAAATTTTTACAAATATTGTGAAAAATTTGCTGTGCCAATACATTTTGCCGGCAGTGTAGGTATATACATATGTTGTCGAGTACTGCACTTAAGTATTTTGTATGTCACTAGGTAATTACCGACTATGATAGTATATATTTTCATGATCTGATCTAATTTTCACATAACTGAAAACTGAGTACCTATAAAAGTATTTAGTAACTGTAACCTAACTAAAAACCACGTACAGTACTTAGTATTTTTGCGGTAATCCAGGAAATTTTCCTTAAAATCCCGAAATAGTTCCGAAAGCCCCGAAATAGTCACGAAAATTCTGATGGAAATAACCCAAATAGTCCCTATATTCCGAAAATCCCGAAAAAGTGCTATGAGAAAGTAGTTCCGAAAATCCCAAGACAGGCTTCAGAATAGCTAATGTGATCGAGAATTCCGAACTAGTTTTGAAAATGCACTAAACTCTCTAAAAATATAACACTAAGTGTATTGTAAAGTTCCAAAAAAATCCCCAAAGTACTTAAAATATCCGAAAAGTAAAACACAAAGAATCCCGAAAAAAATGTATGCAGGTCCAAAAATATTGCGCTCTCAAGTATCAAGTGGCCTACCCCTGGTATTTGTGTATTTAGGGGTACTAGGTAGTTACTTTAAAAATTTAATATTTGGGTACGTATAGTTCTGCTCTCTGTTTCGAAAAAATCGTAACTTTGATTTTTATCAATGCTAAATAAGCTAATTGTGAAAGAAAGCAGAAGTTTTCCCCTGATCAATCGCTAAATATCCTTAAACCACCTTAACCATAACAATTTTGTTGTACCGAAAAAAGATGCACAGTGGTTCAAAACTGGCATTTAGTGTTCATAATTCACTGGAGCTTTGATTTTGCACGCCATTTGATTAATTACTATTTTTTAAATGAAAGCTTATAAAATTTGCAAGAGATCAGTTGAGCCTGATTTTAGAAGTTCCATTTGATTACATTAAATTTTTGTGTAGTGCAAAGTGCAGAAAAAGTTGCAATCTTGAACAAAATCAATTCTCCTGGTCCGGTGAATAAATGTCGCATAATAAAAACAGTTTGAAATAATTGCAGGGTTCCGACCAAGGCACATTAAACAGGTAGTATCAGTAGAGCAAAAACTACATTTGCGTGTATTTTGTTGTTGCTTCTGGTATCGAAAGTGTCAAAAACTGTTCTGAATTTTTTCTTCTAAATCAAAGCGTGCCATGTGAAATACAAAAAATTATAAAAAATACAAAATTGAAATTGGAAAAAATAAAAATTGATGCAACTTTCTTTCCTAGTAAATTTGTTTGCTTCTCGAAGCATTGATCCATCCTTTGCAAGGCCCAGTAATCAGCGGTTGTGCTGCCGAGTTGGGCGAACGTTCCAAAAGCAGCTATTCAATCGCTTGTTTTGTATGGAAAAAGGTTTCACATGCAAATGGATTTTAACAATTCAGAATTTTTGTGAGAAAAAATTAAAAATATTTGACATTTTCGAGACCAAATAATTTGCAAATAAATCAAATCAGCTGCTCTACTGATACTACCTGTTCAATGTACCTTGGTTCCGACAAAGAAAAAAAAAGTTCACAAAAAAATTTAAAATGTCATAAAAAAATTTCACCAAAAATTTTTTTTTGGCGTTTAGAAAAACCAAACTATTTTTGTTTTTTTTTTATTTCTGGTGACATTTTTCAAAACATTAATGGCCTTATTCATAAAAAATAAAGTAGCTTTATAAAAGGTTTACAAATTGAAAAATGTATGAAAACGTCAATTTATAAAGCTCTTTAAACCTACTTTATTTTTTATGAATAAGGCCATTAAAGTTTTACTTATGAAATAGTTTTCGTTTTGGGGATTAACTCTTTGGTTTATTAACTGAAACAGGAGAATAATTTTTCCTCTGAATTGCTACTTTTTCTGCACTTTGCCATAAAAAATTTAATAGAAACCAACTAAAATTCAAAAATCGGACTCAACTGGTTTCTTGCTAGCTTTATAAGCTTTCATTAAAACTGAATAGGTAAAAGGTAAATAATTTTACTAAAAAACGGATTGATAAAATTTTACTGTGTTTAATGGGTCAGGTTTCCATTTGAAAATCTTGTTTGGCTTTCGAAATCATTGCTTTCCGAGTTGGTTTCTACTATAAGCAACAAACTGATGGCATAACCTTCACCAGCAGCAATGAAAGTTCATTAATTTGTGAGCACAAATCGTTTAGATGATGGACCAAACAACCACTTACACTTACAAATTAGTATGTATGTATGTATGTACATAGGTATATTTTACGACCTGTGCAAGTGTATGCTAACAAACAAACAAATAAAACAGCAATGGCAATTAATGCTATGGTGTAACCACCTTCACCAATTGCAACATCAATAACAATATGAATAATAGCAACAAAAACAATGAAGTCAACGGAAACATGAAAACGACGGAGATAGCAACTAAACGAGGCAACAACAAAAACAACAACAGCGACAGTAACTCGACGTCTGTCATATCAAACAAAATGTGTATATTAGACTGTACCTCCTTACCAACAAACAAAATAAAAGTATTTTCGCAAGGCAACTTAAAAAGAAAATTTGCCTTTTACATTTTGCGGTGACACCTACCTTCGAAAATAACCTTTTTTTAAATAGCTCTACTAAAATAAAAAAAAACTTGCTCAGCAAAATTTTAATGATTTTTTGAGAGCTTTGTAGGGCAATTCTTTTGTAAGACAATTGTTAAATGTAGCAAAAATCTTGAAAGCTCATATCTGTCTTTCGAAAGACTAATTGAATGACTTGCTAAGGAGGAGGATTTAGCGTTATTCTGTTTCTGTTTCAGCAATAAGTTAAAAAAAAAAACAAATGAAATTAAAAAAATATTCATTTTTCATTTTGGAACAATAAAAAATTAAAACTTAAAGAAAAATAAAATGTAATTAAAAAAATGTTGAAAAAAGAAAAAAACAAGTTTCTAAAATGTAACGATATAAAAAATATTTTTCTTTTTAAAATAATAATGCAATATTAATACAAATTTTATTTAAGCAAAGAACTAAAATAGAATAAAAAATATAAGTTTCTAAATAAAATGAAATTGGAAGACTTTCCAAAGAAAAGAAAAATAAAATGAAACTAAAAAATATATATTTTCTTTTTAAAACATTTAAATGTAGAAATTAAACTAAAAAAGGTAACAAAAAGTCGGTTTTAAAAAGAAAATCTAAAATTTAAAGGAAATAAATGTAAAAAAAAGAAATTGAACTTAAACAATTATGTATAACAAATAAGTGTCTAAAAATTTTGTGAAATCAAACAAAAATATATATGTATATTTTTTAAAAACAATAAAATCTAAAAATCAAATATAAAAAGAAAATAGGAATAATATAGGCTTCTAAAAATTAAATTAAAATAAAACCAAATATATATATGTTTTTTTAGAAAAATTTAATCTAAAAATTTAAGTAAAAAAGAAAATATATTCCGATGCCAGAGGACTCGAACCTCGGATCCTTTGAAGGAACGCCAGAGCTTCGCTCACTCAGCCATTGCGGCTGTTGGAGCTTTACCAGTAAAGTCTAAAAATTAAACAAAAAAATTAACTAAAAAAGAATAAATATAAACTAAACCCATCAAATTAAAAAAGAAAATAAAAATTAAATAAGTCTATAAAAATTAAATGAAAAAAAAAATGTATATGTATACTTTTTATTAAATCGGATCCTTTGAAGGAACGCCAGTGCTTCGCTCACTCAGCCATTGCGGCTGTTGGAGCTTTACCAGTAAAGTCTAAAAATTAAACAAAAAAATTAACTAAAAAAGTATAAATATAAACTAAAACAATCAAATTAAAAAAGAAAATAAAAATAATAAATAAGTCTATAAAAATTAAATGAAAAAAAATTTATATGTATACTTTTTATTAATCTGAAATTGAGATTTAAAAAATGTATAACTTCTACATATATGTAAAATATTATTGTTTTTCCACACCCTTTTTTTCAAATAAAAAATAAATAAAAAAAATCCATATCCTGAGGACTCGAACCTCGGATCTAAAAAAATAATAAAAAAAATAAGTTTTTAAAAACTAAATGTAATTAATAAAATATATACATATATATTTTTTAATAATAAATTAAATAAAAAAAAAAAAAAAAAAAAAAAAAATAAAATAAAATTAAACACATTAAATTAAATGAAATTAAATAAAATCTAAACATTAAATTTAAAAAATATAAAAGATTCCGCTGCCTAAGGACTCGAATCTCGGATCTCTCGAATTCACTCCAGTGCTTCAACCCCCTCGACTATTGTGACTGTTTGAGCTTTTTTTCTTTCAAACCATTTTGCCCACTTATCCTTCAATTGTCTTACAAAATACTTTCAACTGTATTAACCTAATTTGCACTGTTAATTTACTGGAATTAAGGTGGTACGTTGGGGTGGTAGGAACTGCAATCTGGTGTGTAAGGACTAGAACGGTATACTTGATGCCAATCAACTTTTGAACAATAAAATTTCTCTATGCGAGATCATCGATATAATATAACTCTAAGGTCCCACTATCAATGCCGAAGATATGATGACAAATGTAAAAAGGCGGCCAAAAAATCTTTAATTTTTTTCAAAAATATTTTAGACTGTATGTACGGCGTACTTTTTTCTGGTGCGGTCTAGTGTACTTATATATAGATATATATATATATGTACGTAAAAACTACACTAACTATTGGTACATATGCGCTTGTATATGCTTAAACAATGCAATTTGAGATGGAGATACCAGCCTTCCTGCCACATTTTCGCTTAACTATCCACTTTCAAACAATTCGAAACGAAAATTTTTTGAATTTTTCTAAACGTTGTATAAAGCTTTAATCCTTGATTTTTATGGGATTGGTTAAAAACATTGTGAATATTAAAAAAATCAACTAGCGTTTTTTTGAGTCACTCTGTCGAAGAAATTTCGTTGTTGCCTTTTGTAGTATCACTTTGGGTTTTGGTTGTAGGAAACCGAGGAGATGCCATTAATATGATCTCAAATACCATATCATTAGTTGAATAAAAAGTTACTTAATAAAAAATTATAATTCTCATTGAAATAATTAAAAAAAATGTAATAAAACTATAGTTTTTATTAAAGTAATTAAAAAAGTGATTGGCAGACATTTTCCAGATTTTCAAGTCCCGCGATCGATTCACGATGGTTAAGTATCAATATTAAGTAAAAAGTTTTTTTCTTTTGGTTGCGGCGGGTTTGAATTGGAATTCAAACACGATGAAATGCATGTGGGAGCAATGTATGTATGTATTTCATTCATAGGAGAGAAGCTTTCTAATTAAATTCAACGACAAATAAAAATTATAATTTTTATAAACAATATTGTTTATTAAATTTGTAAATAAAAAGATTAATATGTGTGCAAAATATGCAAATCAGATAAGATATAAAAAAAAATATTTTTTTTCAAATACATATTTCCTTTCGAACCTGCGACCTGCTGATCGCTAGGCTTTTTTCAACAATTTTTCAATAACCTTTACAAATACGTTGAATAAAACCTGTATTAAAAATTGTTTGCCAAAAACGAATCCAAATTTAAAAATAAGGGATCATTTTTGTTAAATCTACAATTATTATTAAATGAGTTACAATATTTGCAGTAAAGATTTTCTAAAACCTTGGACTTACTGCAGTAACTTTATAGTAAACTTGACCCAAGTGTATTTTGCTTATTGGGTACACACATATTTACATAAGTATGATGCATGTATGTATATATGTTTGTATATATGAGAACTTGCTGAATTTGTATGAATTAATAAAAAAATATAAAAGCACATTGATTTCAAGAGACTTCAGTCAGAGAACTTAGATAGATAGAGAAGGTGCAAACTGAAAGTGGAAACTATTCGCGGACGAAAAATTAACAGCGTTAGAAAAGTTCAAGTCGGAATGTAAAAATTCTGTTGAATTTAATGTTGATAACATAATACAATGTTGAGCAACATGAAATGTGATGTTCTTTGTTAGCAAATAAACGAAAATATGGTAAATTTCACATAATTTTCATTAATTTGTAATTTTTGTTAAATTTTTT
>NW_023458560.1:62494216-62522447 GCF_013731165.1 Rhagoletis pomonella
TTTTTTTTTGGTATTTAGTGCAGGTAGCTACAAATTACAGTTAATTTCTGATTTTTTTTTAAACTGATGCTCTTAAACAATATTTTCCATATAAAAAAATTGTGAAGCGTTCAAAAATCAACGGTAATTTTTTGCTACTTCCAACTTCCAGTTAATTATACTCAAATTGAAAGGGGTACAAACTGCATACCCAGAAAAATTCTACCTATTGTGAGAAAAAAGTTTGAAATTTTAAGGAAAATTTGATGAATCTTTCTTAATTTATTACAATGCTTGAAACTTTCGTTTGCATGGTTTTTTTTAAAGAGTGCACTGTATTTTTAATTAAAAAATAATAATAATTAATTGAAAGAAAAATTACCAACAAATAAAAGCGAAAAAGCATTGTCCCTATTCATGTGCTATGGAGTGTATGTTTCATTTCTAAATATATGCATAATTGGTAATACTTATCAAGAAAAAATGTCGAAGAAATGAAGATAAGCAAGAAAAATACCAAAAAAAAAAATATTAACAAAAATACTAATACGAAACAAAACAGAAATATGTATGTATGTATATAATTTATTAATATTAAAAAATTTACAGCACTTCAAAATGGCCACTTCTCCGTATTTAGCCTTCAGTAGCTTCATATTGTTTTCTCAACAAGTGTATTCGTGTATAAAAATTTTGCTACTTTACTATACATACTGGTCATAAATTAATGCACAACATTGCACGCCAACGGATTATACGTGCTCGGTGCGCCAAAATACTTTGCATCACATTCAATTCAGCTTCTACGCTGCTGCTTTACATACTTCCCATAGACTATTGACTAAAGTAACAACAGGTGTAAAAATAATTTTGTTTTTTTCTGCTTCTTCTTCTATTTCTGTTCGTTTGCCCTTTTTTAAATTCAATATTAGTAGTTATAAGTTTTTTGTTGTTTTTACACTTAAATTTATGCTTCGTTTGTTATTTAGAATGATATTAATTTTGCGATTTAATATTTATACTCGTAATATTTTTTACACCAAAAAACGTTAAACAAAGCGTTAAATTTTCTTAAATTTTTTTTAATAATTTTCCCTAAAAGTTTTAAAATAAATTTTCTTGACGCTTTGCAGCAATAAGAAAATCTTTTTCTCACACTAAGTTAATTTTTAGAATACAAAGATTAAATATTTCTAATAAAAAATTTGTTTCAATTGATTTACTCATAAGGATGTTTTATATGCGTATCCTAGTGGTGATGTGTACTACATACATATCTCTTATATATATGTACATACAAATAACGGCGTTGACACAAAACCTAATAGTGTGATTGTTGCTAAAAGCTCGATTTTTATTCTTTTCGCTTGACGTTGTAATTCCTGCAATGCTTTTCTTATTCGAGGTATGTATTTGTATTCTCACTGCAATTAATTGCCAATTCAGGCAAGCGGTGTCGATCAGTGCCAGGCGAATAGGCAATGCGTGAAAAGTAGGTATCCAGTGGAGACAATAATGCTGCCAATCATAACTGGAAAGCCGACCCTATGGAAAAGTGATATATATTTGTTTTAATTCTTTAAATAAATTAATAGTCAGTGTTGCCAACTTACTTGAAAAATTCGAGAAAAGTGAATTTGTAGCCATGCTGTTCGGCTACACCTGCGCAAACGACATTCGCTGAGGCGCCGATTAGCGTGCCATTGCCTGTGGAGAAATAGGGGAATATTAGAGTAAACAGTGAAATATTATAGGTAGAAAATAAAGTGTTGGAAATCCGAAAAAAAGTATTTAAAACGATGGCGGTTAAGGAAACTATCCGAATTGGATTGAGGATTTTATGGGGAAGATTGAAAAATGTTATCGCCGATCGGAGTTTATTAAAGTACTCGTATTTTAAGAATGAGCCACTTTTCCAATTTCCGTCAATGCAGTCTCATGGACCTTGTCAATATTTCTCAGGCGTAGGATAAACTAGCAAATAGCCGGCTTGCTTAGTAACGCCTTAGTTTGGGTTGGAGGGTCATTGTGATACCTTTAAGAGGGGAATGGAAAAGGTACAGAAAGGACGGAACATTTAGGGAAAGAATGTAAGCAGAGGGAGTGGGGGAGGAATACACATAAGACTTCTTGTAAGAAAAACGCTCATCGGGAATGCAGAAAAAGTGGAACGCGAGGTGCTTGAACCTAAGGCTCACAGAGGCAAGGCATTCGAGCAGCGGGTGTTGAGGTGATTTCATTTCACGATCCTCCATTCAGCTGACACAGTAAGGGTAATGGATGATATTCAGTCTTACCGCATTTTTAGCTATCACGCAATGAACAGTTAGATGGTAGTAGAGATGGGCATGAAACTAAATATTCAATCCAGGTTCCCCTATCCAGAAATAAAATTTCGAAGTCCCGAATCCGCTCATTCCGTCGTGTTTCAGAATTGTACCGCAGGTCCCGTGGGTCCCAAAATCTATCACCGAGGTTAATTTACATGTCTTTCAAATCAATTTTAAATAATAAATACGATTAGTTTTTTAACATCACTGTTCGTTTTCGTCTCAATAAAACATAAAAACGTTTTTAATGTAGATTTTCTGAATTTGTGGAGGTCGCAGGTTTTATTGGGAGAGTCGGGAACGGATTTTGGTCCCATCCCGGCCGAAAAAATTTGTTAAGACCTTCCCGATACCGCCCATCCCGGCCATTTTGAAATCAGTATCATGGGTTGCGCGGGTCCCTATATCCCGCACCCGTCTCTATTCTGAAGACCACTCTGGACCGACTCCGATCTAATCGTGTTCAGAAGGGTTAATCCACCTTGCATTCCAAGGTCTTCCCCCAGCGCATGCTGAGCTGACCAAACCCCATAAGGTCGGAGTTCATTTACAGAGCGGTTTAAGAAATAAAGGACAGGATGCGTACTTTAAATAAAAAAAAACTGTAAAGGACAGATGGGTAAAACAGAGGATAAAGGATGGATGGTAACCGTATGTATAATGCATTCCTCTCAGAAGGAATCTTTTTCGGTAGCTGGAAATGGTAGCAGTTGGTTTTAAACAGTTAAGCCAAAGGTATTCCGACCTCATTTCGTGCTTGATACAAGGAAACTATTCGAAAGACTACTAAAATCCCGTCATCAGAAGCAACTGATATTGCCGAAGGACTATCGTTCATCATCGGAGCCGGAATTCAAAAGGGTAGTACTATTCATAATACAATTCATTATAAAAGCGCGTAAGAAATTTAACCAGATCATGGTTAAAACGCTAGCACCGAACAGGTGGGAGAGAAATCCTTAGTTGTGTTTCTCACAAATATACCACTCGAAATCGAGTAAAATGTGACCGCAGGCTGAAATTCCCTGCACAAACAGGGTAAGCTTCGAAATCCACACAATGCAAGAGAAAGACAAAAAGGCATCTTAAAGATATGTAAGTCGCCGCCTGAGAATAACAACCTCAAATCAGCGAACCACAGCTCATCGGGTCAGCTCTGCGTACACAAAATTGTCCGTGCATACTGATCAAATTATAAGGACCTCGACTGCCATAAAATAGATAGCTAAGCAAGGTAAAGCCATTGAGTTCTTACAAAGTAAAAATTAATTGGAATAATAGTCCAGTAAAAGAAGCAATCGGTGGACGGCTAGACTTACGCCAACACCGGAACACTGGATCCAAAGGAAGTTCGACAAAGCTAACCATTACATCACGCAGTTCTTATCAACCCCATCGGTGAAAAGATGCAAGGCTGCGGTCTAAACATTTGGAATATCACTTTGAATACAGCCCCAAATAGTTATGTGACGACGTCTGCCGCTTTCGTAATTTCGTTCCTTGGCACACGGCTATATAATCGGCCCTATGCTGAATATCGTCATTGTCGACGATCGTCAGCGCATATGTAACATGGCTGACGATGGCCGTATCGTCACTTTTACTAACGATGACGATATTCAACATAGGGCGGAATAAGATCTTCAAAATCCACAAAAGGCTTCGAACAGTACTGAAAGAATCAAGGAATCTATAAAGGACACAAAAACCATTCATGAGGTTCGAAAAATTTAGTATGTAGAAAAAGTGGAAACACAAAAAAAAAAACCAACCCCCAGGGAGCTAGTGCTTATATTATATTCCGTAAAGTACTTACCACCCAAACAAGCACCTAAGGCCAGAGCCCAAACAAGTGGTTGCAGTGGCAAATTCAACGCAGAATTTTCGGCCAAAGAAATTGTGATTTTCACCATCATCGTTGTTAGTGGAATATTGTCAACAAATGCAGAGGTTATGGCTGAAACCTAAACAAAAAAAGGAAAACAAGATGCAAGTACGGTAGATCAGTATCACCCAAATTGCTATACGTACCCAAAGTATAATTAAAACCGCCACCATTAGGCGAGAACCTTCGCTCACGCCCAAAATAATGCTTTCTGTCATTTGGCCAATCCATTCTATGAGACCTAATTCGGATAGAGCTTCCATAAGTATGAATAGAGCGGCGAAGAAAAGCAACGTAGACCACTCGACACGCGCCAATATTGCTTCCATATCCTCAACATCGGCTAAGATGAGCAGAAATATGGCACCCAAGAGAGCAGTCCAACCCAACGAGAGGCGTTGTAATTCGGGCACTGAGTGCAGGAAAAACAAGCTTATCACGAAGACGAGAGCGAATGAGCATTTGATGAGCAGCGACTTGTTGCGAATGGGATACTGCGAAAGGTGAAGAAGGGAAGAAAATAATTTAGTTTTGTGAAAGAAAAAAGATACAAAAAAAAATTAGGTGCTACCTTCGCCTGCAGCTGCGTCAGTGTTTGTTTGTAGTTGGGCGCCGGTTCGCCAGCCTCCGAGACACGTTTCTTCAAGCTATGCTTCAAGCGATTCACCTTTTTCATCAGCGTTTGACGTACAATTTCCTCGTCCTTCGAATAGGCCGAAAGACTTTGAGCTGCGCGCTTCCACACGTGAATCTCGTGACGCAGCTCCTCCACCTCGGGCGAGTCTTTGAATTGTAAATCGTTTGTATTGCGGAACTTAAAACGTAACTGCACATAGGTCTGTATCATCACCAATATCACACCGGGCAGCATATGCAGCGTGAAAATGGCAAAATTGACACCCTGCGTTCGGAAGAAAAGATACCATAAGTATCACAGTTAGATGTACAGGGCAGAGACAAAAGTCCGTCGTAAGACAATTCTCAATTCTGGGAACAATCTTGAAAGCTATTTTCTGTCTCTCGAAAGGCTAATTGAAAGACCTGCTAACGAGGAGATCTCAACGTTATTCTGTTCGTCTTTTATACAAATATATATATTTTTCTTTCTGAATCAATAAAAACTACAAACTAAAAGAACAATAAAACCTAAAACTAAATTAAATTAAAAAGCAAAGAAAAAATATTAAAGTTAAAAAATGTCCAAAAATTAAATGAAATAAAATAACTTTTTAAACAAAAAGATATATGAATTAAAAAAAAAAATTAAGAAAAAAACTATGTTTCCAAAATTAAGGGAAATTAAAAAACATATTTTTCTTCCTAAAATAATATAACCCATTAATTAAATTAGGAAAGAAAAAAATATGTTCCTAAAAATTAAATTAAATATAAAAATATATCTCTTTTTAAAACAATAAAATCAAAATATTGAAAGATAATTTAATCAACAAAAAAAAAATGTATATGAAAAAATATGAAGATAAATTAAAAAAAGTTTGTAAAACTTAAATGGAATAAAAAAAAACATTTTTTCTTTTCTTAAAACAATCAAACCTTAAAACTAAAACAAAATTTAATTAACAAAAGAAATAAAATAAAAAAACGAAAATAATAAGTAAGATAATAGAAATTAACTGAAATCAAAAAAATTATTTTAAGAAAATAAAATCTGAAAATCAAAAGCAAATCAAATAACAAAATCAAATGAAAAGAAGAAAAAATATACATGTAAGTTTCTAAAATTTAAATGAAACTTAAAAAATAGTTTTCTTTTAAAAGCAATAAAATATCAAGATAAAATTAAGAAAGAAAAAATAAATAAAAAAAGAAAAAAATATTCTGCTAAAATTAAATAAAAATCATACCTTTCTTTAAAATAATACAATCTAAAAATTAAACGAATATTAAAATTACAAAAGAAAAAAATAATATTCTTCTAAAACTTCAATGAAATAAAAAAAAAAAAAAATTTCTTATAACACTGAGATATAAAAATTAAGAGAAAATCAACTTAAAACAAATAATAATTAAAAAAAAATCAGATAAGATTCCAAAAAATTTAATGAAGTTAAAAAATACTCAACTTTTTAAAACAGTAGCATCTAAAAATTAAAAGAAAATTTAATTCACAGCGGAAAAAAATTCTATTAATAGTATTAAGAAAAAATATAAGTTTATAAAAATCAAATTAAGCGCAACAAATAATATTTTTCTTTTTAAAAAATCCTAACACTAAATTAAAAAAAGAGAAAAATTTAAAATACAAAAAATAAAAATAAGTTTAAATGGAAAATTATTTCTTATTTTCAGTCGATTTCCATATAAATTCAGAAAATTAAATCATCATTTTTCACTTAAATTGGTTTCGTGAAATTGGTTGTAAATGAGTTTCTAAAAATTAAATGATTAAATATCATATATTTTTCTATATATTGTCTATCTATATATCTTAAATAAAAAAAATAATAAATTAAACAAAAAACTTCCGATCGTGCTTTACTCACTCGGCAGCGCGAATAAAATCTTATACATACATACATATGTATTTATGTATTTGGAATATGCTCAAGTGCTTTCTGTTCAAAGGATCTCTGATAATGAAAGTTGGCAAGCGAGCTTTTCTTTGTAAGACTTTCGTGCCAGAATAAACATCTTTCAAACTATCTTGCCTACTGTCTTTCAATTTCTTCCAAAGACTTTCAACTATCTTCACCAGAATTGTCTCGCTAGTATTACCAATACATACATTTCTTGCAATGAAATTATTCGAAGCAATTATCACATTCGGCGGATCACCTACGGGCGTCAGCGCACCACCGATATTCGAATAGATCACCATGCACATCAGAATAGGCACCGGATTCAGCGACATCACCTCACAGAGGCGTATAGTGACTGGTGTCATCAGCAACACCGTCGTCACATTGTCCAGAAAAGAGGAGAGTACCGCCGTAAAAAGACACAGGCAATTGATAAGCGGCCAAATATGTCCGTTCGTAATCTGCAAAGCACATAAAATGGGAGTTATATACTAAGTCAGAAACTCAATTGTTTTCCCGCTTTCATTCACCTCCCTCCCACTTACCTTATAAGCATACACAGCCAAATAGTCGAAGATGCCAGTCTCCGAGAGTATAGCCACCAATATCATCATGCCAAAGAGCAGCAGCAGCGTTTCCACATCGATCCAACCCATTATCGTCGCCATGGAGGGACGTGAATTGAGCGCCGCCAGTATACCAACTGACAGCGTTGAGGCAATCATTGCCGCGAAGGTACGATTAACAATTTCCCAAATTATCATTATATACAAGCCACACAAGACGATCGCTGCATAGATGACACCCTCCTTTTTGTAGATGGGCGACTCATCTATACACAGCTGCAGTGGGAATTCCTTATCGATGTTGGCGATGAAGCGCAAATTCAACTGTGTGTAGTTGGCTTGCAGCAGCAGTTCTTCGGCGGCTGGCGTTATGCCATAATTGTTGGCCTTCCACGATTCCTTAACGGTATCCAATTCCTCTGGATAGACCATTGATAATTTCCAAACCGTAGATGCATCTTCCACGTAGATTTCATCACCGCTGGCATTGTAGTATTTTCGTTGTATCTGCGCATGCAGCGCTGGTGCGGCTGAGTAGGCACTCTTGTTTTTGCCAACCGAATCGGAGGATTCTTGCTGACGGAAAGGTCCCTTTAACTTCAGGCCAAGACGCGATAGCGTGGCGGTCGTTACGGAGAATACTGTGGAGGGGTTGTTTAAAAATTAACGATCTCTATATGAATGGAGGGGGGTAAGAATATTTTGTGCTTACATTTCTCTTCACCGCTCCTAGGAACACTAATCAGTCTGAGTTCGTCGACATGTTCGGTAGTCGACATTAGGAATGCAGTAAACACAGCCCAAACTACCAACAGCACAGAAATTTTAAACCACTTCAGGATTTTCTAAAAGGAAAAGAATGGAAAGAAAAACGTATAGATTAACTTTCGATGGAACAAAACATTTCAAGTGGTATGGTATGGTGTGTTCGTAAGTACATTAGTGTGCATCACTCTCTATCTAAACAAAAATCAGTATTGTTCTTCCATCGGTTCTATAAAAAGCATTATATTTTGAGACCAAAATATTTCGGAAATATATTAAGATTTACTTAAGCTGAACCCATTTGAAAATACCTCCAAAAATCTAGTTTTGTATAAATAAAATTAATTTTGAAAAATTATTATTTGTTTTTAAAAAATCGCCTCATATGATATAATCCGAATTTCCACTAGGCATTGAAATGACAAAAATTGTATGCCATTAAAAAATTGTATGACATGATTATTTTTTAATGCCCAACTTTGTCATTTTTGCCATTTAATGCCTAGAGGAAATTCAACATAAGATTTTACGCTTAAAAGGTTTGTATAGAAATGTTTAAAAATTTTATCAACGGAATCAAAATAATGATATTTTCTGGAGGGATTTGCAAATCGGTCTACTTCACGTAAATCATAATATTTTCCCGAAATATTTTGGCGAGAGTCTTAAAATATAATACTTTTTATAATTCCGGTGGAAAAACCGCAAATTTTTTTGGTGATGCACCCTAATGTATATATTTCAGAAAGATTAGAACCCAAAATTTTTGCTCTCCATGTGCACATCACTGGCATGTCCGATTTTATGTTACGGTTCACTGGTCTGGTTTACAGTCTCCCGTGTAAGATGGGGCAAAGTATAAGGGACCATTTCGGAACCGTTTCAATACTTTTACGAAATCATTTAGGGACATGTTCACGACTTTTTAGATCGTTTAGGGGCCTGTTCAAAACTATTTTAGGACCACTTCGGAATAATTTGGGGACCTGTCCAGGACCATTTCGGGACTAGTTCATGACTATTTCGGGGCCATTTCGGGACTAATTCTACACCATTTCAGACTACTTCAGGACTAGTTCTGGTTCATTTATGGACTAGTTTTGGTCCATTTTCGAGCGGGTTTAGGACCGCTTCGGTACTAGCTCAGGACTATTCTAGGAGCGTTTCGGGATGATTTTGGAGCTAGTAAGGACTATTTCGGGAGCATTTCCAGTTTTCATGACAAGCTCACGACTTTTCACAATATGAAAAAGTCTTGAACTGGTCCAGGCAAAGTGAATAAAATTTAATGAAATTATTATTAATTTGTCCTAGTCTATTTATTTATTTAGTTTATTTATGCAACTTTATACAAAGATGTTTACACCTCAAATTTCATGAGTACCGGTACTCACGCCTTTTTTTGACGTCAATGAATGTTAGTTCATATTAGTGTATTACTTACAAAATATTTTCCTTATCTAACTGACTTAATGAGAGAATAACTCACCCTCCTACGCGAATGTGGTTCATCGTGCTCGTCATGATGATCGTCGGCATTATTTTCCATGTCCCTAAAAAAAAACCGAAAAACTCAATAGAATACAATAAGCCAATCAAATATGTGATTTCCACTTCCTGGAATAGCCATGTAAGTACTTACCTAACTTCCAGTATGCGCACTTGTCCCAGCTCATTGGTCACATTGATGCCCACCTTGGTAAAAGCATTCGACGCCTTAACATAGTGTTCAGGCATATCCGGCGAAGGCAAGGGGTCTAAGTCTGTGTGCGAGAGTAAAAAAAAACGAGAAAAATTAAAATGAAATTTTATGCTCAATATTTTTTACAAAACCACATAACACTCCACTTAATTGATTTCCTTTTTGCATTGAACATAAATAAGAAGATAAACAAGAATAATCTGAGGAGTGGACAAGCGTTAGGGGTTAGTCTGCGTGGGTGGAAATTCAGAACGGTAAAGAAATGTGCTTCCATCAAAGCAATAATAAATAACTGCGTGTGTCTGCGTGTGTCAAAAAAAAAGGGGGTATACTTTTTTTGATATTGAACAATCTTAGGGGTGATATCATTACAATACCGACTTTACTGTTTTTGGACCACCCTAATGTAGTTACTTGTTGAAAATATCTAAATATATCGCAGCTTGTTTCAATGTACATAGTATATAAGTAAAATATTGACAGTGGACATTTGACAAGTGTTCATATTGATGATTATGTCGCTCAATCACGTCACGTTTCCTTGTTTATGGCTTGGCATTGTTTTTGTGCGTTGCCATGCGCGTATAATTTGATTTTTTTTTTGGCACGTGACTTCGTATTTTTTCGTTGCTCTCATACAAGAATGTCCTCATTACTTATTACTCGTATGGCGTCGAATGAGAGATGAGAATTTATAGATGTAATTTGTATGAATAATAATAATAACAACTCTCTAAGAAGTGATGCAAGCAAGATTTTAAGTGCTTAATGTGTTCGAGTTACAAAAAATAATGTAATTGCTTATTTATGTTTAGAATTTGGTGTCCTCTAAAAATGAATAATGCGGGACTAGGATAATGGCAAGTAGACTAAAGTTGTGTGCTTTTTAATCGCTAAATTAAATTTTTGATGAGTAAACATGTCATCTCTCGGGATGGCTAAAATTTGCATTAGCCCAGCAGAAAATTTGTAACTGCTTCATGTGTAGTTTAGCAGAAAATATGCAATTCCTTCTTGTGTGAACATATGAACATTTCTGGACTAACTTCTGGCGATTTCAGGATAATTTCGTGACTAGTTCTGGAACAGTTAGAGACTAGTTCAGGAACATTTCGAGCCTGGGTCAGAACCATTTCGGGAATAGTTCTGCATTATTTTGGGACTAATTAGCGACCTTATCGGAACTATTTCAGGACTATTTTCTTCGGGTTAATTTGGGGACTAGGACGGGACTAGTTCAGAACTATTTCAAGGACCATTTCAGGATCAATTCGGGACTAGTAAGGGTACTTTTGGCACCGTTTCAAGACTTGTTCGTGATCCTTTAGGGACAAGTTCACGATTTTTTCGGGGCCTCTACAGGACAATTAGGGGATTAGCTCGGGATAATTTCGGAGTAGTTCGAGATTAGTAACGAAATGAAACAGAAAAAGTGCTGCACTGTTCCCGAAGTAGTTATGAAAACAGACAGAATCAAATTATTATAATTTTTAATGTCTAACCTAACCTCTGTATTTATGTAAGTGACTTTATCGCCTAATCCTTTGCCACTCCGCAAACAGATGGTTGCACATCAAATTTTATGAGAACCTGGAACTCACGCTGTTTTTTTTTCTTAGTTATAAGATGAGATGAGTGCCCCACATGGGTATGTATATTGTAGATTTGTAGATACGTTTTTTTGTTATTCCTCATAATGAATTCTAAATGATGCATTATTTCACTTCTAGCACCTGTGCATTTTGCTGCAACTTCCCGTTCAAATAGCAGTGCAGGATGTGACAAGTTTTCTAGTTCCAGGTATTTCTCGACTTTCGCCACTTCAACTGTGTTTAGATTATCGTCTTTCATGGTTCGATTCTTCAGACAAAGATAAACAACGCCAATATCCCAAGAAATTTTGCTATACTAAGGGTATAACAGGTTTTCGCCTCCTTCCTAATCATGGTCCGATGCCGTCGCACTATTTCGCTGAGTACCACACCCAAAGGCTGAGGGAAATCATCTCTAGCCTCCATTTCGCTGGCACCACACTCTTCACTCCTATTATTATGTTGAGAACAGCCTCGTTTTATTACATTGTGAATCGACGCAACAATTTCTTCTATTTATTTAAAAATATACAAACTAAGAAGGAATGCTTCTTAGTGGATGCCACTTTAAACAGACTACATCTGAACAGGTAGAGCACCGACGAAATAATAGGCGGTAATACAGAGAAAGAAACCGTAAGAGGTTTCATTGGATTAATAACGTTTCTAAGGGGCGGGAATAGGCTTCCGAATCTTCATCTTACAAAAAGATTCCTTATACGAAATTAAATAGAGTTCTTCTTTTTTATTCTTATTTGTCGGTTTGATCCGAGGCCAAGAAACTTCGCTATTTTCCTCTCTCTTTTGTGAAGGTGTGGCAGGTGTTCATCCCATATACTGCACTTGGTTCTTTCACTGAGTTCGTGGGCGCCCGTGCTTTTGTTTCTCAACCATGTGCTCCGAACCGAAGGATGTTTGCACCCAGACATCATCGTCAACACGTATGACATATTTAAAGCAGCGTAGGTGTTGTATATTTATGGGTTTAACTCCATGTCATTACATGGTTCCGAGTGTCGCGGATAGCGGTCATGGTTGGGATGGAAAATTCACGTACATAATAAAACAATGATTACAATTACGCGTTGAAGCAATAAAAAATGGTACTTAAATTCTATTTATTGCTTTAGAAGATGAAGGAAAGCAGTTGAACTACATACATATGTATGTACATAGCAGAGCTGTGTAATGATTGAATGAATTGATTGTGCATTCTCATTTTTTTCGTTTCAAAAATGTGATTGTTTGATTTAAAAAATTTAACAACCACTCTTGAGATTGGTTACAAATTGTAAACACAAAATATGTAGTGTGTTATGGAATGGTTGACACCCATTCACATAGAGAATGTGAATGCAAAAAGAGAACTCATTCATGTATGATTGGACGTTTATGGGAATGCAATCTGTCAATATCATTCAGTACTAATACTATTTGTTGTATCAGGGTTGAAATTTTTGTACTCAAAATGTGAAACCAGAAGATTGCCATCTCCCTCAAAATAAGTAAACAAATAAATATTTGGTGCTAAAATATTTTTCTAAGTGTTTGGCCGAACTTCTGCTCAAACTTGAGGCATGAGTTCTGATTTTATAAGAAGAGTTTTTAAGGCAGAAATATACTCGAAGGTTTGCCATTGCGTGCCGAAGGACGACTGCTATTTTGGGTTATGATCTGACCAGGTATTTAACCATGGTCCTATGGAGTGGAAGTACGCACATGTAATCACTCTGCTACGGCGGCCGCCGTAAGTACATGCTATACATATCGTCGTTTAAAGTACAAAACCGCGTATCAAAAAATGCAAAACCGCGTAATTGTATAAATTATTTTCTATAGAGTAAAGTCACCCATATTTCAAAATGGTTATCTTTTTTATAAAGCAAACGTATTTCTGGCTAGTATATTTCAGGACGAATGGATAAGAATTGAGCCAAGAGCTTTTGTGAGCAAATTCAATTTTTGGCAGCCAATGTCAGTCACACGGTTTTGCAGAATGACGATACGCGGTTTTGTACTTTAAACGACGATATATATGTACACATATTAGATTATTTATTCTCAAAATGCATGAAAACTATAGTATGCTTGCAAACAATTAATAACATTTTGTGATAAACAGTTTTACAAATGTATTTGCACTTCAAATTTGTATTTTAATAAAGTATTAATTAAATAAATTATTATTGTAAATTATTATTTTAATAAATAGATATAAAGATATTTATACTTGGCAACTCTTGGACTTTTCTTCATTTGTAACAAATGACAGATGTATACAAAATAAAAAAAATAATTGTATTTTTCAAATTTAAAGCAAACGGGCGTTCTTTACAAAAAAAATGTAGTTAGGGATCGAATTGCGCATATTTTTTTTACAATATCAAGTGCCCACAAGAAGTGTTAAGCCCATAAATAGCTTAAAAAACGCTTTCGAAAATTCGAAACGAGAGTGAAGTGCAGTGTTCAATTGTGATCGAAATTGCAGGCAAAATTTGTGCGTATGTAATTAATGTTTTACTTATTTGAAGAAATGTTGCCCCTTGTCATTAAAAATAAGCAAACCAAGACCCCCGCGTCCCAGTGGTTACATAATACTTGAATAGTCCCTTAATTAACATGTGTTTGTTTTGAGAACGCACGGCCAGTTAAACAGGCATGTCTGAAACGATTTCCTTCATCATTCTTAGCTATTTGATGTGCATTTTTATTGTTATGTGTTGCAAACAGACATTTTAGGAACTAAATGGGTTCTAATCTATGTACTCAAGCGCACTTATTTTTAACAGTTTCCAGTTTATGTAATATTAATCAAAACAGCTTTTATTTATTTTATGTATTATGTGATTTCTGGAAGCGTTGAATACAAAAAAGGGCTGTGACTGGGTTTATGTAATTTGAAATTGTGTTGATGATTACTAATAATAATAGAAAGGCGCTTACATATCGACACAACTAAAAATTTCATATATTTCAGTAGAGCCAATTAAAGATTTTTTGTTTCGTAATTTAGCAATAATATGTCTTGGAACGTAATTATTCCGGATTATATGCAGTCATACTGTAAGCTTTCAAATTATGTATTTATCTAAACCTGAAATTTTGAATTGCGCCGTTATTGCAGAGGACCATCGACATATGTTAGTGTTTGGCCCAGCTACTCCTCCGATTGTGGCATGCGCCTTGATGTTGTCGCACAAAGGGAAGGGACCTACAGTTTTACGCCAACTCCTGCCGGGGGCCGACCACTATTACAAAAAAATTTTCTTTTTTTTGTTGGCCGGAACTGGGCTCGGACGCTCACCCTGCGGAATGGTAGTGCGCACTTCTAACCACTACACCACTGCGATCGCCTAATTAATTTTAATCATTAATCGCGATTAACCATTTATTCGTTAATTTTTAGTCATTCATAGACTAACATTTTGTCGACAATACTCGCATAAGATAGTCCCAAATTTTCACAAAAGAGAAAAGTGATTTTCTTCAAAACTTTTGAATGACGTCTTGACTGAACTTACTAATTCGGAATTTCTACTATTACTTATAGAGTAGGCTATTCATAAAGTCTGGGTAATGAAATAAAAATTTTTCTATTTTAAGCTCCATAAATATAAGGAGACTTTTATTGTTTAATTTATTTTTTGCACATAAACTTGTATCTTGAACTTCTTTTTCCAAAAAGTGAGGATGTCAAAATTTCAATAGATATCGGATGTACGGTAATTTACCAAAGAGATCTCCTAATGGATAAGCTCATGAAAATTGTTCCAAACGAAAACTTAAAATTGATAAAAAAAAATAATAACTAAATTTAACTAATTTATATTAGAGGTTTGAAGTTTATCCCACTGTAAGTATGAAATCTTCAGCTATGTGTTTCCATTGTCACTTTTTCGTAGCCATATCAACAGCCTGACAATTAAGAAGATTGTGACGTTTCATGCTACCATACGCAATATCTTAAATCCTTCAAATTTTATTATTAACCTTTTGTTTGTTAAAAACATTTTCTTCTTAGATTCGAAACTTGATCAAGCAAAATTGCCTTTGTTTTTGACTAAGAGATGCTCAATAAGCTCAGAATTGTAGTTCTCATTTGCATACATAACAATAAATTATTAATTTTTGTTTCACACCAACTCCAATATTGAATAGTAAAATATATTTTAATCTTACCCAAATAAACAACGATTTAGTTCAATCGTCAACCACATATAGAGTATATGGTGGTAATGTGTTAAAGTTTTAAAGTTTTTAAACATAAAATGACGGCTAATACCTTTTTAAGCGTTTTGTAATTTAACCAAAACTCATTAGCATCCACTCAAGCAAGGAATTATTTACTTTTCAACATGCATTAGCAGAGTGCACTTCTATTTTGTTTACAATTTGGTTGTCAAACACACTATATCGGATCTTTTGACACATTTACCAGAATTTACCACCAGGTAGCTTCTGACAAAGAGATGACCTTACTTACTATCTTATTTGTCCTCTCAGTTGCCAGAAAACCATGTACGATTTCCGGTAAAATCTGGAAATTCTGCTAAAAAATGTTAATTTCGGACTCATGCGGGTTTACAACTAAATAATATTGGGAATACTTTTGAGGGTTTTGAGGGTTGCGACCTGTTTGAAACTAAATTTATTTATAATAATCATATTTTGGCCTTGACACTTTTGCTAAGTTTTGGCCGAGCTTCTCCTCCGATTTGTAGCGTGCGCCTTTGCTGTCACACAAATGGAAGGGACCTACAAACTTACGCCGACGCCGAACGGCGATACAATTTTTATGATGAGCTATTTTTTTATTAAAGACACTAAGATTTTTAAAATATTTTCACTAAAATTTTATCAACCTAAATGTAAAGCTTATGCGAAGTAGTTATCTAATTTAATGTAAATTTTAAACATTTTCAAGATAAAACATGAATTATATTTAAAACGTAAATGTTAATACAACTGTTTTATATATAATCCCAAACATATGATATAAAATCCCCTCTACCAAAAAACTTAAATTGGGTAACGCCGGTTTGAATTATTACAATTGAGCAATTGTCAAAAATCTTCATTTTTTATCAAAAAGTTATTTACCAGGGTGGCTTTGAACTAATGATTGGTACTGAGTTAAAGAATGCACACACATAAAAGATTGCAGCCTTTTCAATACTCATTCAGTGTTAAACCTTTTTTTGATTGGGCATTGGTTTTTTCAATCTTGCTATGAATATGTTGATGTGTGAATTCATAAATGCTTTGAGGGAATGGAAAATTCAAAAATTTTAAACCTCAATCCTAAGCGAAGAATAAGTAATGAAAACTGGATAGAAAAAAATTGTTGATTTAAAATTGAAAATGATTTCACACTTACACAGCTCTGGTACATAGTACTATGTTCGTAGTTGAAGGATGAGAAAATTTGTAGCACTGCCCCACATTCCTGAGGTGTGGCAGTGGTCCAGGTATATATTTATCGGGAAAGTAGGTAAGAGAGACTATTCCCTTGCTAAGTCATTCAGGACGATAAGTCTCACCTCCTTTATGCTGATATATTCTAAAACAGGCAGAAGTGAAGTATCTGGCACTTACCCTGGAGGACCTGGAGTCCTGTTGAGGACTCATGTTAAGGCGACCACCTCCAAAGCTACGAGAGCTCTGATGGTGTGCACACGTTTAGCAGGAAAATCCTGGGGTTGCACTATAAGAATACTAAGATGGATGTACATCATTATAATGCGACCAGTAGTAACACATGGGGCGATGGCTTGAGCTTCCAGGACTACTCTGGAAACGGGAGTCCAGGAGCTGGAGGTAATGCTGGAACTTGAGTCAATGCATCTTTCAGTTGAACGAGCTGCAAAGAGGACTCTCGTTAATTTTGCGAGAGGGGGATTTTTTAAAGCTTAGGTTTTTCATCTGTTCAGTAACAGGGAAAAGCTGGGCTCCCAACTCCCTCTAGTTTTGGTCTCCAGGGACTACATGCCTATAACAATAGTTTTCAAAACAACTTGAAGATTGAAACACATAGCAAGGCGACCTGGAGTACCACTATTATGGAGAGGCACGTCCAGATGAGAAAAGTGGTAAACAGATAGCTCTAAAACTCCTGACGGATTGTAGCAGGCGTCTACGACCCCTGATTGAAGCTCTCGGTGCTCCTCGGAAGCTTGCCTAGCATCTATCAATCGGAAGTCTATGCCATCAGTCTGTGTGCTGAGATTAACCTTTTAAGGAAGTATCGAAATAAGAGGATCCTAATTTCAAGCAACAGCCAGTCGGCACTCAAGGCGCTCTCATCCTTCGAGATCAAAGCCTCAGTGGTCCGGGAGTGTGTTGAGAGACACTTAAGCCAATGGAAATGAAGAAACGGATCGGTCTACCAGACTGGCCGATAGGACCGGAGCCGTTCGTTTCAATAGGCTCCAACATGATAAAAGCAGCGCTGAGGAATGAAAATACCAAACTAAGGGAACTGCATTCGCGTAATACTATGGGACTCCGTCAATCTAAAAGCTAACTAGGGGGGGTATAATATAAAAGAAATAGGTTACCTCCCTAAGGATAAACTAAGATGTCTGAGACGCTGCAAAGGAGACTCCATTTCACCTCTTCCTGGAGTGTGTGGCTGTCTCACGCAGAAGGGAGAGGAGCATAGAACATCTCTGGCAAGCAGAGGAGCACATTCACTCCCTTCAAAAGGACCAAATCAACCTTTGCTGAGGTTACAAAGGCGAACGAACCCACATTAGCTTGCCATTCCTTACGCAAAAGCTAAAATGTCATATGGATCTTTCGTCTAAGGTGGATATTGGCACGCGGCCCTTCCTTACCATACCAAGCTGTGCTCTTCCCCTTAAATGATGAAGAACAAGCTTCCTTGATAAATCAGAAAGCCGCCCTTTGTACTATGGTACAAAATAAAATCATACATTAGTCAAACCTAGCATTACTCTGACCCTGCTACGATCTGGATATTGTGGCAGGATAAGCTTGAACATGTGAACATGCGATGTCAACTACTTCTTCACTTGCCCCTTTAAACCCACTTAGCAAACACCCAACTCCCTTTGATATGACCCTTTCGAAAAAACCAAACTTCTTTGAGCTCGATGGTAACCATTGATAGACCAACCGATTTAGGCAGGGCTTAGTGGAGCCGCTATAACATTAAAAACTAGGGGTAGCGAATAAACGAATAGTCGATATTAATTTCAGCTCCCGTAATTTTAGCTTTAGATGATACAAAACTTATTGCTGTTGATTGTCTATCTGGTATGGTTCAAGACCTCTTCAATTTTCATGCGTCTTAAGTAGCTTTCGTGGCTTTAATTAATTTTTTGTTTATACTTACCGCCATGTAGACGCTCATGTTCCATGCGAAACGATGCTAAGCTCGGATCCTGACGTATACGCTCGGGCAACGCACGCCATACTTGTAAGGCACCTTCTGTAACTTCGCTGTAAGAAAAATCCACAGTAAGTAAGCTTGTTAATGGCAAGTTCGTTGGGTTAAGAGAGCTTAAGTATTTTAAGAATAACTAAGTAAATATTAAGACAGTCATTTGTTTTGAATATTGTGCACACTTTTAATGCAATTGCAATTTTGTCCTTTTTATTGTACTACATTACAGATTTGGCTGCGAAAATTTGAATAATTAATCAGCATTATAGCTGAAATACAATGCCGGCGAACGGCGAACTCACCACAGCGAAATTCGCACTGTCAAAATTAGAACACCCGCAAGCATATGAAATTGAACACAGCCAAAGCGAAATGCGAAGTTCGCTTGGCGGCGTTTCATGGCGATAGATTTATTTCTATCGCCCTACTGGGCGATGACAGCTGTGCGTGCCAAAGGTGGCCGTATTTGTTTTTTGCTTTCAAAGTTTTAAAGAAAACAACCTAAACACGATTTTTTTTTTTGTTTGAAAAATATAGTTGTGGATTCATTAAATCTGGCTTGAAACAAATTATTTATAATAATCTTTCTTTGTTTTACATTTATATTTGTTATCATTTCCTCATTTCTAAATATGGTTTAGTTTTTTCTAAATATGGTCACCCAAATTATAAAGGCGACCAAATGGGATCAGCTGTTTTCGCTACCGCTCTAATTCTGTTTAAGTAGGCGAAATAGCTCGGCGAACGGTGAACGACAGCATCGCCCATTTCGGCGAAGTTTGCCGTTCGCCGGTATTGTATTTCAAGCATTACGCTCTTTCGCTGACCATATAACTGCATTAACCCACACTTTTATGTCGCTGTTATCTACTTCGGTTATTGACTTGTCGAAATTTGCCTAAGTGAAATCTGGTGGCGATTGTGGCGCGTGGCTCTGAGAAATGGTATGTATGTACGTATGTATGTAAGTTTTTATGTAAAATCCTATCGGTAAAAAAATACCATAATTTGTTTAAATCTAACTACATATTACGCATGCATACATACATAAATAAGACCATTGATTTATATGTATACAACATAACCTGTAAATTATAAAAAATGATCCAAATGACAGCTTTCGCGTGCTCATATTAGTGACATACAAACAGTCTTAATAAAGAATGTGTTCGCTGTCATTTAACTAATTAATTATTAAATTAATGCATTGAGCTAGCAAAGCGATCAGTATATGCAGTACATTTAATTGAATGATTAGGGTTAAGAGCTTGCCGACTTCTAACGAAATAATTAATTTAAATTTAAAACTTATTGCATTTCTATAATGGTAATAGCAATAGTAAATTTATTCGTAATCAATATGGGCAATTTTTTTTTTACATATAACTGTAACCCTAAAAAATTAAGGAATTCTTGGAATACTAACAGCCAATTTTACGAAACCAATTTTAATGAAAAATAATTTTAATTTTTAACCGACTTCCAAAAAAGGAGGAGGTTATCAGTTCGTCGGAAAATTTTTTTTTTTTTTTTTTTTTTATGTATGTTACCGCATAACTTTGGACCACGTCAACCGATTTCGATAATTCTTTTTGCATCGGAAAGGTAGTGTCTCAGAGGTGGTCCCATACTAATCTGGTTAAGATCCGATCAGCGGATCATGAGATATATATATATATATATATATTTTATATGGGAGTTGAAGTCCGTTTTTTTTTTGCTAAAAATTACTAGTTTTTATTTGAATTTTATATGGAAATTGACAGAAAAGAAAAAGCATTTTAAAATTAAATTGCTCGTGAAACCGGCTGTAGGGTATTTAATTTTATTAAAAATAAATAATAAAAAATCTATTTGTACATATATACAGGGGTAGGCACTCGAAGTGTTACCAATTAAAAATGCTATAATTTTGTCAGGTTTGTTTTTGTTTTATTTAAAAACCTCAGTTCATCATAAGAACTAGTCAGGGTTTAAGAAAAATGTCTTACTGTACGATGTATGTAATAGGATCGAGTCTGTACGGGAATGCTTCACATGTCGCACGAGGGTCGTAATATATAAAATCAATCGCATAGTCGCATGTAAAAAAAGTGGGGCTATTGGAAAGGGCACCTTCCATATAAAGCGAATATTTCAACCTGCATATCTCTGGAAGTGTCCATAATAGAGAACTGGAACTTGGTACGGAGATATATGAAATCAATGCAGCTCAACGGAGCATATACATAATCCTCTAAAACCACTGATTAATGATCGCTGAGGTAAATTTACGAGTACACCACAGCCCTAACAAATGCTCGGTGGAGCAATCGAGAGGCGACAGTCGCGAGTGTGAAGTCTCGAGGCCTTTATGGTCAAGGCTTAACAATTAATGAACTGAGAAGTTCCAACGCTGGCAGAGAAGGAATCGTTTAACCCTTTCCGATGCCAATGTCTCGCTCTCCAGACAAGGCAAAACTCAAGTACTTGGGGGACTCGCTTTTTCGCCAGCTTGGCAGCTATAACGGAAGCGAAACTATGAAACCTTCACGCAGGACAGTAAATGGTCACTCTGGAATAACCACAGTCAGAGATAGGTATGTATGTGCTTAGATCATAGGCGTTTATAATTAAATTATTAAAGACAATGGTAGAAATAACGTTATTGTTGTGTGAATGATGTTGGTAATGATAATTGTAATTGGTATGGTTATGGTAATAGTAATAGTAATTTTAGTGGCAATAGTAATCGTAATGGTAATGGTATTGCTATTATTGGTAATGGTAATGGTAATGGTAAAGGTAATGCTAATGGTAAAGGTAACGGTAGTCGTACCCGTAATGGTAATGGTAATGCTAATGGTAAAGGAAATAGTAAATAATGGTAATGGTAATGACGTCGTCATTTTAATGGGAAAGGGTAATAGTAGTTGCATTGTAAATGGTAATGGTGTTGATAACGGTAATGGTAATAATAATCGTAATGATGTTAATAATGGTCGTGGTAATGGTAAAGATAACGTCAACGGTAATGGTAATGTAAAAGGTGTAGGTAATGTTGTCTTAAAAAGTAAAGTAAACTTCTGCTGCTGTGTATAATTTTGTATTGCCAAAAGAATTGTTACCAAATATTTTTTTTTAACTAAAAAAAATGCATAAAGAAACAAAAAGGCGTTGAGTGAGGGCCCATGCTTATATGCAAATTTTTATTAAGTTCATGTAACTTTGATTTTTGAAACGTAAATACTATGCATTTCCTCTTAATTACATCTATGACGACTATGTACTATGTACATATGTATACATACATGCTAAGCTAGTTACCCCAAAACATTTTAATTTAAGTCAATTAGCCTAACGTTCATGGACACACCAACTCAATAATGCAGTTTATTGTTCTATGCACAAATGCATTATGTAAGAAAAAGTATACCACGCTACGGTTACAAACATACATATGTAAGTAAATATTTTGACGCAAGCAATTGCAGCGGTTCGCTGGTTGTAAATACCGAATGATTAATACATAGCAATGCTGGCTATTTTTGTCAATTGAATTATTCAATTCAGCATGCAAAACATAAAACAGAAACCGAATGATTGAGAAGGAACTGCAATTGAAATCATAATCACATATGTAAATTTTTTTCGCTATCAACAATGACGAATAAATAAACCAGAGGTGGGTAGTAAATTGACGCGAGTGGTTTGTAGTTTCCAGAGAACGTTTAAAACAGAGAAGCAGCAATTACGAATAGCCGTGTGAATTGTCAAACACTACCAAAATCGCTCTAGAAGCTCACCACTCGAACGAAAATTGAGAGCGGAAAATTAACAGATCTGAGCGGCAAGTTAACAGAGCTGAGCGGAGATACAATTTTGTTAATTTGTATCAATGTTAAGTATTTTGGTTTGGATTTTCTTTTTCGCGGCATTGATTTAATAAAAAAAAAAGATTAAAATTCTTGGTTAAATTAATGAAAATTAATTTACTAAAACATATGCCAGGGAATGCTTTAACTCCAAAACGTAGATTTGTTATCTAATAAATATGTGAAAGCTATGCAAATATGCAAACTCATTGGTGATTTGCCGTCGGCATTTGGGTCGCAAAAATCGTTTTTTTTTTTTTAACGATTCTTATTGTAGTTGCTGCGCTATTTTCAATGCAACAAACTCCAGTTTTCTAAGTGCCTTAGTTTTTTCCCAAACTCACTTTAAAGATGGACACATTGACAAAAACGTACAAAAGCAGCAATTGCACTTGTTAGCAAAGTGGTTTTTCTCGAAAAGTTATGTTTGAGTTTTATGAACAGTTATTTCGAGAAAATATGCCATATGCATATAACCTAAGCAAACACCTTTTCTTAAAATCTCAGACCTTTTACTCGATTTGATCAAATAAATTTAAGTGAAAGTTATGAAATTTTAAGTAAAAGCAATTGCTTAGCTTTTATGCATACGGACCAATGTGTTGAATGATGATTTTTCACTGCAATACTCGTATTACATGTAAATAATGGGGCTCATTCATGGTCAAAATAAAGTTGACACTAAAGTTAGTTACAGCTTTTTCACATCATTTTCAGTGGAATAGGTATCTGTGAAAAAAGCTGCAACTAACTTTCTTCCTATTAGGCATGCGCATATGGATGCTTGTAGTACACACAGATGCGATCAACTACATAATTATTTTTAATAATTTTCTTTAAAATAGAATTCAATCTATAACAGAAACCACAATAATAAAAGTTTAAAAGCTTGCACAAATTGAATAAAAATTAATCAAACTTCAAAAAAAAATTGTTATCAAGATTTCAATTTTTTTATTTTGAAATTTAGAAAATTTTCGGGTATGCAGCTTTGTAGCCCATTCAATGAAGTACACTAAAGTGCAAGTTTCTAGTCATTAAAAATTACCGTTGAATTTTTAGAATTTTTTTTGTGGAGGGTGTTCGCATTTTCTCCCATATAACACATGATCACAATTTTTTTTTTATGAAAAAAAAACAGCAACACCCCCACAAAAAAAAATCTATAAAATCAATGGTAATTTTTAACAACTTGAAACTTGCACTTTCTTATACTATAATTGAATGGACTACAATACTGCATACCCGAAAATTTTTTAAATATTCTAATTAAAACTTTGGATGACCATTTCTTGAAGTTTGATTCGTTTTTTTGCAATTTGTGCAAGCTTTTAAACTTTTATTATTGTGGTTCTTGTTACAGATTGAATTATATTTTAAATTAAAATAATTAAAAATAAATAAACATAATTTGCAAACAATATCATATTGAATTTCGTTGCTAATTAGTTGATCGCATCTGAATGTATATATGTATGTACATACTTACATATGTACACATGTACCCAATACACATACTCCAAAATCATTTATTGATAACGTTCTTGCACATGCACATAATATTACATATATGTATGTACATACATACTAACTTTCTTCTTATTTGGGGCTGACAAACTTTAACTTAAGAGTCGACTTTATTTCGTCTACTAATATGCCCCAATAGTTTTGGAGTCAAATGAAAATGCATTTTCTACGCATACGTATGTACATGCTCCATTAATTGATAACGTTTTTGCATGCATATATATGTATGTGCATATTACTGCCAAAAAAACTACGAACATGCATATAAATGTACATATGTACAAGTCACGGCAGCATACATACATATATATGCACATAATTACACGTATACTCAAATACAACAATAACTATTTCATTCATAAACGCATTTGCATATTTCTCAAGGCCAAGTAAATTCATTCATAAAAACAACCGCAGCACATCTCCCCGCAAATTCATCACCAACAAGCGCAACTTTGTCAATCCGACACAAAAATTCTAAAATCTTAAAATGAAGAAATCTCGGCCAGCCAAGTGAAAAGTGGCAACTATTTCTCTATAACCAGTAAAATAAGTTATCTCGAATCTTGGCAATTTTTGGTAATTTTTGGTAATTTTTGACAAAACACTCTATTTCTCTGTTCCATACCAATATTTCAATCATTAACTAGTATTTTAAAGTGTCATTTTAATAAACATTAAATAAAAGTGTATGTTTTCTGCAGCAAAATACATTAATTTTTTTTTAATAAAATCAAAACTTGTAAAATCACAAACATATGTGGTTTTATCGGAGGTTCACAGATGTAACGTGGCAACTTAGCCACGGTCCGAAATTGTAAAATTTTTGTCCATGCCGCGCCACAATTTTTGTACAGGTGGGTCAATGTGCCTTGAACAAAATTTATATATATACAAAAAAATTATTTTATTTATTTTTTAATATTAAAAATTTCTATACTTCCAAGCGTTTATAAAAATATATTTACATATATGCACGAACGATTTTTAATATTTTTCATCCCTAAGCAAATCTTCAGTACCATAAAAGATTCAAACACATCAAAGTACAAGCAATGCAATGTTCAACCTAGTGCTACTCCACTGTACATGTGTATATGAATGTATGCATGTATGCGTGTAAAAAATGTCAATTCCAGTTGGTTTTTAACCCATTTTGCGGACATAGTTTTTTTGGTTTCAGCTGGTTCCAACTGTTAATGAAGCACAATTTTTATGTTTAATCTTTATGAAAGTTACATGTATCGTCGAGAACATGGTTACATGCAGAATTTTAAATTAATTAATATTATTCACCATACAAAATGTACGAGTATTGCTTTATTAAATGCAAACTTATGCGAAAATCTAAATATTTCGCAAACATGGGGTTAATGGTTCCGCGCACGTGCCAATCTGGTGCCGATTCGCAGAAATTGAATAATTTGTGTGTTGATGGGAGCGGCGAGGGGAAGACGAAAGCCGACCAATCGCACGATCCAGAAAATAAAGGTCGCGCCATTCGCGGACCGCTAACCCTCTCTTCGTCGATTTGACAGCATCCACCCAATCGCTGACGTCATTAAATACTTTTGTTTACATTCACTGTTGCCAACTTTATGCTTTTCGCACCAAATTTAGTGGGTATTCAAAACGCTAAAATTTTTGAGTTTCGTGCATGGTGCGTTTTTGGTGTTTTTGTTTTTAGTTTGAAGACACCAAATTAGAAAATCTTAAAAAACTGGAAGCAAAATTTATAGCAATTGTAAGTGTGGTAAGCCAGTTTACAAAAATTTTAACAAAATCATGGCACAGTGACATAAGCGACTACAAAATATGTGGCAGCACCTTCAATCATGCCAGATGAAATCGACCGTCGTGCAAGAAACATTAATTTTTATTAATTTGAATCGGCATCCTTACAATAAAATTATGTATGTATATAAAGTCCGTAAGATACACCAATATAAATTTGGTGCTTTTTCAAATTCAAAACTTGGCAATACTGCCTTTTGTTCGATGCTTCCTCTTTTTCTTGTCGAGTTCGTCTTGCTCTCTCATTCTGGTATTTATTGACGTCATGGCCAGTTGCTCTCAGCTTGATTGGCGCAATCTTGTATTCTATCGTTCTTGGACCAATCGTACATTTGTATGTACATATATATGTTACATACATACATTACATACCTACATATTTACAAAGGCATGTGTATATATGTACGTACAAATTTATGCGTTTGGCTTTTTGCATGAATAGAAAATTTGATTGCAGAAATAACTTTAATGAAATTAATTTTATAAACACATTTGTACTATATAATATTAAGTTTATAAGTTAATATCGGTATTTTGATAACAAGCCATAAATTGTTAGACACACATACGTACATACACGGGCAATCAAAAGTGATTGTATGGTTCCTTTTTGCATAATATATACAATGTTTTTCAAGTAAACATTTTTTTGTTATTTTTTTATAAAAATATGGTTCATGCAGTAATCGAAACCACATAAGTCAAACTTTCAAAATTTATACAGAACGTAGAAAAATTCAACAAATGTTGATCTAAATTTTCTACGTTTTAATCGAATGGCCTTATTCATTAAAAGTAAAGTAGCTTTATAAAAGGTTTATAAATTGAAAAATGTATGAAAACGTCAATTTATAAAGCTCTTTAAACCTACTTTATGTTTTATGAATAAGGCCATAAATTTTTAGAAAGTTTTGGGTACGCAGATAGATTGGTTATGTATGTAATTTTAGTGAAACAAGTGAAAGTTTTAAGCGGATAAAAGATCGCTTTAATTTTTAATGAATTTTTTTCCGACGTATTTTGCGGTTTTATGCATATAACAGGTGTAATTTATAAAATATAGTATTTATTTTTTGTTTTATTATTTGGTTTGCAAACGGTCTTGCGCATTTTATTCTACAAGAAATCGCTTTTATGTATATGGTAAAAAGTACAAGCCGTCCGCAACAAAAAATCATTAAAAATCTACGCGATTTTTTAGCCGCTTAAAACTTGCACTTGCTTTTCTACCGATCTATCATTCTAAAAACTCAGTTTAAAAAGGTCAAAATTTAGACGAAAATTTGTTGAATTTTTCTAAGTTTTGTATAAAGTTTAACTTATGTGGTTTTGATAAAGCATGAACCATATTTTTATACAAAAAAATAACGAAACAATTTTAACCGCGCAGCATTTGTTTATTTGCATAAGTGCATACATATAAATGCATCTACATAGGTATGTATATGTATTTACAAACATTTTTATGCGCTTGCCTTTTAGCGTGTTTAAAATATTTTCAATGAAGAATTTACTAATTGTGGACGAAAATATGGTTTACAAAATTTTCGCAAATTTATATTAGTTAATTGGAATTTTTATGAAAATAACGTTTTCCCAAAATTTACCCAGAAATTGTTTGTAATAACTAATTAATGTTTTCGATTTAATTCAATGAAAGTGGTATTAAAATAACTATCAAAAGTCATTTTTGTTGATAGATATAAACGTGCACAAAAATAACATTTCACAATTGCTAATTTATTCAAATTCTGTTATTTTGTGCCGCTCTGCGCTCACGCTGTTAAAAAATGGTGAGCTTCTAGAGCTATCGATGTTAAAAATTTAACGTGGTGAGCTTCTAGACGATTTCTGTTCTATTACAAAATACCAACGAGTAGCGTGCTGCTGCTTCTCTGTTTTAAACGTTCTCTGGTTCTGACTTCCATTTTTATTTTAGAGTTTGTTTTTATCCGACACAAGCACGCGCCTGCCTCCGCAAGCACCCCCTCTGCCTATTGCTTATTATATTTCTGTTCCTCTTTCCTTTTTCGTTCTTATTTTTTCATTTTGCTTTGAACTACAGTAAATTTGCTCGAAGTGTGGTGGCACGGAAAAATTTTTGGTATGGTGGCAGCCGACACTTCTCTGCCGACACCGTCGGTCGAGTGGTGCACTTTGTCGACGAGTGGTATATTTGGCCGACTGCACCCCAAAATTTTTGCGCAACAAAAACGGTCACTGGAAATGCGCCTTCTCATTCATAAACGTTCTCTGGTTTAAGTGTGGCCCAATTGGGGCATAGGTGGG
>NW_023458560.1:62522547-62534259 GCF_013731165.1 Rhagoletis pomonella
AAAAATAAATTTCAACTTAAATATCGATATTGCGGGTAAAGTATCGATGTCTTCGATATATCGATATTCAGGATAATCGATACGATATCGAACATTCCTAGATGAGAGTGTCAACGATCGAAACTCGACTTGCATAGGTTGACCGTGAGCTTGTAGTGGTAACTGATTTCAAAAGGGGGGTACATCAGCGTTGCCGCTTCTGTGATTTTTAACCAAAATTGACACTTATGTTCATTCATTATCAAATATGGTAGATTGGTAGTTTGTGTTTCCATTTCGGTATCTTTTTCGGTTCGGTCCTACATGTCACATAGGTCAATACAGGTACAGCGTATTTTTTTTTTTTGTTTAAACATAAGAGCACCGATATGGGTTATGGTGTGATCTCTAACAAACTGTTTGGAAATGGCTATTGTATATCTACTAGTGTCCGACCGAAGCTTGAATTGTGGCCGAAGCCGAAGCCTACTACATATTCAATATTCGGCCGAACACCGAAGCGGAACATTAAAATTAAGTTTTATGTCTCAAAAATAATACAACTTTACAAATTTGAGAAAATGTTCTGACCTATAGCATTTGACTGGCATGCCTTATATACAATTTGCCCCTGAATCTGAATATGAAATCAAATGTCAAGAAAGTAAAACAGTTTTCGAGATATAGCTAAATTCCCGTTTTTCGAGGTTTGAAAAAAAGCTATTTCACTAAACTGCCATTATCTCCAGGTGTAGTTAGACAATTTCGAAGTTCTTTTTATGATCTTGAAGGTAATTAAATATCTCACCCACAGCGTCTGCAACACTTTCCAATCAAACTGTCGGATTTAGAAGCTAATTATGAATTTTTTTGATAATTTTTAACGAAATTTCACAAAAATGTTCAGTTTTTCTGTATATTACGTCTTGAAAAACATGTTTACTTCCGGTTTCTTTATTGGACTTCAAAGTATGATCTTTTGGGAAGAAAATAAATCCTAGCCAATCCAAATTGGATTGAAAAAAGTTTATAGAAATGAAAAAATTGTCCGACCTGCGATATTTTTATATGCATTTGACGCCGTCTTCATTTTGTCACAGTACGCGTAAACCAAGATGAATTAAGAAGTAGTACAAATGAAAACAAATCTTATAAGCTGTTTTAGCAACACTGCTCGTTGATATAGTTCTGGAATAGTTTGGGACTATTTTAATATATTTTCGGGACTAGTTCGGGGCACAGATATTTGACTACCTGGTACACGCGTTTTTTTTTTAGAAAACAACAGAGTAGCCAAAGGTTTGCATTTTATTTCAGTTTCCTATTGGTCATAGTTCGGTCGATACACCCTGTGTTTCGTGTCCTTTGAAAGCATGCAAGCAATTCACCTGTACATATGTATGTACATATAAATTTGTGTGGGTGGTGTGGCATGTAAAGTCTTTTCACTGTCATTTAGTCGTGATAAACTTTTCAAACAAGCCGTAGCGTAATGCATTAAAATAGTTGAATATAAAACAGCATGTAAAATATGCAAAAATAAAATAAGGTATACCTTCATAAATACATATATAAAATCTAAGCAGTAAAATAACTGCTTTATGTGCGCGCAGAAAAAGTTGCAAGTTTCGGTCGCTGCTAATAATCGATTTTCCTCAGTTGTGAGTTGAAAGTGTTGTGTCTACTTCTGCTTAACTATCTCTCTAGTCGTTGGTAATTCTTATAATCCTTGCAAGCTTTAGCAGCATGCTTATGCGTAATCTGATATTCCGCTCTAATTATTTACCAACGCGTTCGCCACATTTTCTATTATGACGACATTTAACATTACGTCAATATCAAAAATTTCGTGGACGCTTTTTTAAGGCAAGTACAGCAAGCTCGACAATACCAATCAACACAGCAGAGGATAACGTGCAACATTACCGCTATAGTAAACTCGATAATAATCCACATCAGCCTCTCGAAGAACATCATCATTCGCCTTGTCATAGGGATGAACGACTGCATTCTACAAGAAGCAATAAAGAAGACCGACAACCGAATCATATAACCATTGACATTGATGGCGATGACGATGACGAAGAGTTAAGGCTGGGGTACAGCGGTGGTTACAAACGAAACGCATATATAGTAGATCATAGAAAATACCGTTACACAGCGCTTGAAGCGCCCACGAAAAGGAAGCGTAAAATTCTTGTTGTTGTTGCAGTAAGTACCACAGCAACTGTGGTCACTTTGTTACTCTGGTTACTGCTTTGGTTGGATAAGTAATTTGCCGGCAATGTTCGCCATACTTTTTGCTATTTGGTGACTGTGGGTTGGCGTTGGTTCTACTTTGCCGCTCTGACGTGCAAGCGGGACATGACGTGAGTTATTACCATGTTACTTTACAAGTTACATGGCAATTGTGGCCAAAATGTATTTAACAAAGTGTGATTGAATTTGATATTGCTCTCAGAAGAAACATCCTATAAAGTCAAATTGAACAATTTTTTTTATGAATTTTGAATCGATTGTTTATATTTTTTGACATGATAGTACCTTAAAAGAGAGCCTCACTGAGTTATCAATCACACCTTGTTTAATACACCTTGATTCTGGCTAAAATAGTTCTTTGGAAGGCAACTGATTTGAAGTCAAGATGATTTGAAAGATTTTGTTTATTCTGGCACGAAAGTATCCCTTGCCAACTTTTATGACAGAAAGCGCTTGTATATCATTTTGTACGCAACAGTTACAATAACCGCTTAAGCATAGTATTGACGTGCCATACGAGAGATCCGAGGTTCGAATTATCGAGCAGCGGATGTTTTTTAACTTTCTTTTTCAATTTATTTTTATTCTTGTTAAATTTATTAATTTTTAAATTTTATTGTTTTAAAAATCTAAGTATATATTTTTTAAATTAATTTTAATTAATAGAAACTTATTTTATATATTGTTTTTCTTTCTTAATAATTTTTTTTTCAACAAGGTTATTGACCTTTATATTATATACGATTGTTTTTGGGAAAAATGGAAAAGCAACATAGTCTAAGGCGGTAGAAGCTAAAGCTGCTATTTCGTAGGTCACCACATCTCCTCATCAGACTTCTTTCTCTAGACTTCAGCTGAAATCCAACCCGCATAATTTTTTCTTTGATTTTTAATTTAATTTTCTTTTAGTTTTAAGATTTTATTGTTTTAAAAAAAATAATAATTTTAGTTTTTTATTTGAATATGCTTTTATGTTTTAGATTAAAGAAAAATATATTTAAATTATTAATTATTTTCTTCTCTTTTTAACGAAATTTTCTTTTAATTTTTAGATTTTGTTGTATTAAAAAGAAAAAAACATATACTTCATATACTATTTATTTAATTTGATTTTTAGGAACTTATTTTTTTTTATAAAATTTTTTCGTCTATAATCTGCCTTATCCTGAGTTTCGCCCGAAAATGTTTCATCCACCCATAGCAAATACTTGAGAACCAAAAGTGAAAAGTGGACCGACTCAAGGAAAATGAAATTCATGATAAGGCTGATTAATTTTTTTTATTTTTAGATTTTATTGTTTTAATCTCACTTTATCTTTAGAAAATTATATTATATAATTCTTTTTTGATTTAATTTTCTTTTAGTATTTAGATTTAACTGTGTTACTTTTTTGAATTTATTTTTTATTTTTGTATTTCATTGGTTTGAAAAAATTTTTTTTAAATTTGATTCAATCTTCAGGAACTTATTTTAATTAAGTATAATTTAATAAAATTTTCTTTGAATTTTTAGATTTAATTGGTTTACTTTTTTATAATTTTTTTATATATTTTTTTATTTTATTGCTTTGAAAATATATTATTTCGCTTAATCTTATGGAAGCTATTTTATTTAATTTTTAGATTTAATTGTGTTACCTTTTTATATTTTTTTGTTTCTTTTTTAATATTTTCACTTTTGATTTTATTTCTTTAAAAATAAAGAACTTGTTTTATTTATTTCTTTTTTATAAAATTTTTTTGATTTTTAAGATTTTTTTGTTTAATTTTAGATTTTTTTTTTTTAAGAAAAATATTTGTTTAACTTCGTTTAAAACTTATTTTATTTAATTTTCTATTAATTTTTAGGTTTAATAATGTTATTTATTTAAATATACTTTTCTTTTTTAATATTTTTTAAACTTTTTTAAATATAAAAAACATTTTTAAAATTCATTTTAACTTTACGAACTAACTTTATTTAATCATTTTTTAATAAAATTTTGTTTTAATTTAATCTACTTTTTTGATTTTTGTTCTGATTTAACAATTATTTTATATTTTTCGATTTTAAAAGAAAAATATTATGCTTTTTAGTTACATTTAATCATTAGCAACTTAATTTATTTAATTTAATTTAATTTTTCTTTGATTTTTAGATTCAATTGTTTTACGAAGACAAACATTTATATTTTTTGTAATTAAATTTTCTTTTAACTGTTAGATTTTATTGTTAAAAACAAAAATATATCTGTATATTTAATTTCATTTAACGTAGTTATTTTATTTTTGAAAAAAAGTTTTTTCTTCATAAAAATTTTTTAATTTTTAAAAATATTTTTCAAATGAAATTAAATAAATTTTAGGAACTTGTTTTACTCATATTCTCTCTTTAATTTTTTTTTCTTTTTTAAATTGGTTTACTTGAAGTTTTAAGATTTTATTTTTCTAAGAAAAACATTTTCTGAAAGAAAAATATATTTTTTTAATTTCTTTTAATTTTTATAAACTTTTTTATTTATTTATTATTTCGTTCTTTGCTTATTCTTTTTCTGTTTTTCATGCAGTTTTCTTTTAGTTTTTATATTTTATTGTTTAAAAAAGAAAAATATTTTATCTAAGTTTAAGAAACATATTTTATTTATTATTTTTTCTCTTTTGCTTTAACTTTCTTTTAATTTTTAGTTTTCATTGTTTTAAAAGAAAAGTTTATATTTTTTATTTAATTTTTAGGAAACTTATTGCTAAAAATATACAGAAAGACAAACAAGAGCTTTCAAGACTGGCAATTGTCTTACGAAAGACTTTTACCTTTGAAAAGACTATGGTGAGTTGAAAAACAGTTGCCAGAATTGCCCTGTTAAATTTTTAATCGAGCAACGTTAACTACTCTTATTTTCCAGTGCATTATGGGCTTATATAAAGCTGCTAGTGCTTATGAAACGTTATGAGCGCAAGAACTTATCTATCGGCGATGTATTCCAAAAGCATGTCAACAAATATCCAGAGAAAATGGCCATTATAAGTGAAACGCAGCGTTGGACATTTCGTCAACTTAATGAGTTCTCCAATCGCATCGCTCACATTTTCCATACTCATGGCTACACAAAGGGAGACGTAATTGGTCTAATGTTAGAGAATCGCGCAGAGTTTGTTGCCATTTGGTTAGGCCTCTCGAAACTCGGCATTATTACATCAACAGCCAAATCATCACGATAAATTGGTGTATATTTACACCTCTGGCACGACGGGATTACCGAAGGCGGCAGTGATCTCGCATTCACGGTATAATATGCTCTTAAAGTTACATACATTTATAAATAAGTTTGTGTCGGTTATTCGAAAAACGGCCTGCCACATATAGACCAAATAAGTCGGTGCATATGTGCTATGTGAGCAAAGCCCTAATAGCTACCTCGGCATTATAATGGTTTTCTTATGGCAATCTATAAAAATTTGCATATTTTTTTTACTCCCCCAATACTATTTTTTTACTCCCCCAATACTAATTCTTACCTGAATCGGCTAGGCTGAACCGTTTTGATAAAACTCAACTAAATGTAGTTCCAGGAAACGTGCTGTCGCTCGGACCAATGGGGAAGGCGTGTTAGCTTAGTGGGTTTAAATCGGCAAATAAATAGACTACTGGCGTCGTGTGGGGTGCCACAAGGCGTACATGTTTTGGATACGTCGGGGTCAAGTCTGGATAACTTGCGCCAGAGTTACGTCTCTAGATAGCTGAAAGTCTTCGTCTACAATGGGTGGTGATTGAACTCCGATGACCGCATTCACGGGACGGTACTTGGTATGGATTATGATTGTCTCTCAAGGAATGCCGATAATTGCCTATCTGTACAACATCGGGTCTACCTCCGAATCTTGTACTGTCCGGTGTGCTGTTGATACTTTGAGGGAGAAGCTAAGGCTGTGAAAAAGAGGGAATGATCGCAGCTCAAATACAGAAAATCAATGCCAATTCATTGCAACAATATCGAGTAATCGTTACCGCAGGGGATCAGTTAAACTCCTTCTGGATGTAGAAGTGAAGCAGTGGCCTGTGGGACTAGCAGTAGAATTCTTCTTTATTTCAAAATTCGGCGTAGATGGTTACCCTTTTTTATTAGTGCAGCGGATTATATCCTTACATTGTAGGGTAGTATCCCTTCGGTCGCTGTCTTCTTCGCTGAGACAATACTGCACATTTTGGTATAATATGAATGCTAACTAGATTAGGTTGGGTTAGGTTTGAACACTATCTCGGCCTTGGTAGAATTGAAGCATTCCCTAAACCAGGTGTTTACAAGACTGAGTGCATTTGGAATAACTCACTCAGGACCTGCAGATGTTTACTAACCATGCTACTAGTGTTATGTCGTCAGCATACGCAGGGAATTGAAAATCAGTGTTCTTTAGATTTAAAAGTAAGGCATTACCGGTAAAATTCCAAAGTAGGGGAAGAGAACGCCTCCTGCCGCTCTCAGTATCTGTCGCGGTATGGGATACACTCGTTGGGGGTCCACAGGTTCGCTCGTGGTGTTTTCTATGGACTCCACGCTGTTTGCTACCGATGCGTTCTCTGTATCGTTAACCCCTTCGCCGGAGTGAACGTCCGCAGCAGCGGGTCCGCTCGATTGTACGGATCTTACGGACTACATTGTAGACACCAAAATTCAACAAGGTTGAGATGCATGCAACTTCGTTTCTTGGAATATACCAGCCCAAGAAGACGGTCCATTGGAGTCCATTGCAGTTCAGTTGTAATAGTTGGTATGGCTTGGAAGACTGAAGACAAGTGGGGTTACCTACCTTGATCATGTAACGTTTGCCGCTGTATGTGCTGCTGCCTGGTAATGGTGGTAGGCAGCAGCGACCGAGACGGCAAAAGCGACAGCAGAGCCTTGAAGTGTCAGTCGTGGGTTGTTCAATCGCGGAATGGCACCAGCCAAGGCAGAGGCAGAAGTTTCCCAGTTTGTAAGACGGCAGGGGTTTATTTGTTGCTAAGGTGAGCTCCGTGGAGCCGAGGGGTGTTATTGGAGAGGTGGAGGCAGAAGCTGTCCTTTGGAGTGAGCAACAAGAAACTACATATATACATACATACCACGAGGTACACTTCCTATTTTAAGCCAGACTAGGTTCTGAGGTGACTCCGTTGCGAGACAGACACCTAATCGAAATGTAGTATATGGAGCAGAACGATGTTTAGGTCCGAGGTTGGACTCAATGCCAGGCCGAAGAAAAAGATGTCGGAGCAGCTATGTTGCAAGGTATTGCGCTAACAGAGTACAACGATCGGGTTTGCCCATTTAAATAGTGTTACACGGTCGGACAACATTCACTGGTCGGATAAAACCCGAGCCTTCGCGGTGAGTAGAGAGGCGCTAGTAGGGGGAGTTGAGTCCATATATGTACATTGGATCTCTCACGAAGTCATCAAGCCTGTTAAAGTGATCCCGTGGTGTTTTGGACAGTGACCCTTTTAGATACGGAGACCTGCTACAAAAAAGGAATCGGCCAGTATTTGAGAACTGAGGCGGACATTTGCCATTTATAAAGAATGAAACATCATCCGCGTAAGCTGTGATTGCAGCTGCAGCTCCTTCCACTTGCATGCGACACTTGTTGGCCGCAAGCTTCTACAGAAGTTATTATAGCCAGATTGGGGCGTTCTCCTTCGCATGACTTCAGGTTTTGCTTCCATTCTAATGTGATCGGCTCCGCAGCGTGCAGTCGTCCAGTACCTGAACATACAATGCACGCATATCGAAGTGTTTGCTTCTATTATAGCATATGTGAAGACATTATTGGAGGCTTGTGCAATGCCCAGAAATACATCTAAAGTGAATTACCCATTTTGCAGGACCTTTCTATTCATCTGAATAATGTTTCCAGAACAGTTTCGTCCTTGAAATTAGCTCGTCATCCCAATTTAGCTTGATAAACACATCTTATTAGCCATTTCAAAGTTTTTAGAAGCAGATGCCGAGCTGGCTGGTGAACCTGAAATCTTTCATCAAGAAAGACGGTTCTTTTCCCCGCTTTTGGCAAACAGATTTCTTGCGAGGCTTTTCGGTAATTTAAAAATCCTTTTTAGTCCTGCTGGTTGGGAAATGTTATCTCTAATTCAGCTCTCTGGAGCCCTTCCATAAAATTCTTAACACACTGCACCTAAGTTTCTTCCTCATTTTTAGTATTGAGGTCTCGCTTGGACTTTTAATGTTTCCTCAGTTAAGAACAAGCTTTGAAAATAGCTTCTCTTAGTGTTTAAAAAAAAATTGCAGCTACGTATTTGGCGAGCTTCGGCTGGTTTAAGATATCCCCATCCTTTTGCTGGAGGTTTCAGCAGTGGGACGCATAAAGACGGCTGGGATTTACCTTCGCACGAGGCACGAAGTGTGGAAAACATTGCCGAGGGAGCTTGTTGAGTGATCGTTGGGTTCTCTATTATTTTAGCTAAACATAAATAGTTTGCATTTATGTGGCAGATGTTTTTATACTATGTAAATATATAATTCATTTTTATTTCCAGGTATATGTTCATCGCCGCAGGTATTCACTACACCCTAAATTTTAAAAAGAAGGATGTCTACTACACTCCGCTGCCGCTCTATCACACAGCGGGCGGTGTTATGAGCATAGGGCAAAGCGTTACTCTTTGGCTTTGCTACACGGAAAAAATTCTCAGCCTCAGCATACTTTGCTGACTGTGTACGCTTTAACTGCACGGTAAGCCTACTGAGCTACTTACTATTACTAAATTACATTCATTTTTATCCTCTCCCTCTTCCTAGATTGGCCAATATATCGGCGAAATGGCGCGCTATATATTAGCGACACCGCCTTCAGCGTACGACCGCAAGCACAAAATTCGTATGGTTTTCGGCAATGGACTGCGCCCACAAATCTGGACGCCTTTCGTCAAGCGCTTTAATATAAAAAAAGTGGGCGAGTTTTATGGCGCCACCGAGGGCAATGCCAATATTATGAATAATGACAATACAATTGGTGCCATTGGATTTATTTCACGTATATTTCCACATATCTATCCAATAGCTATAATAAAAGCAGATTCTGATACTGGTGAGCCCATACGCGGCGCCGATGGCCTGTGTCAGCAGCGTTGTGAGCCGGGCGAGTCGGGTGTTTTCATAGGTAAAATTATTAAGGGCAATCCCTCGCGCGAATTTCTAGGTTATGCTGATGAGACGGCTTCGTCGAAGAAAATTGCACATAATGTCTTCAAAAAAGGTGATATGGCATTTCTCTCTGGTGATCTGTTGACCGCAGATTATGGATCGCACTGGCGAAAGCTTTCGTTGGAAGGGCGAAAATGTGTCAACTAGTGAGGTGGAGGCACAGGTCAGTAATGTTGCTAGTTACAAGGACACCATCGTCTATGGTGTAACGAAACCAAATGCAGAGGGACGTGCTGGAATGGCTGCGATTTATGATCCAGAACGGCAAGTAGACCTGGAACGTTTCGCCCAGGATATAGCAAAGGTGTTGCCCTCGTACGCTAGACCGCAGTTTATAAGATTTCTAACTAATGTTGATATAACCGGCACATACAAGCTGCGTAAAGTTGATCTGCAAAAGGAGGGTTTTAACCCAAATATTATTCATGATGCCATTTATTATTATCAGACAGCATCTGGACGCTATGGATTGTTGACTAATGACATATTTGAAAAGATTAACCGAGGTGAAGTTCGCTTTTAGAGAAGATGTACTGTACATATTTATTGTGGAATATATTATAGTAGAAAATTAGTGCGCAATTAAATTTTTTACCAAAACATTCTTGATTTTGCATTTTGGTTTTAAGTGTGCGTACGCACAGGAAACGGAACCGAGCCGGACGAAACCGTTCCGAGATTTCAAATTACTGTAGTTACATAAATTCCAGGCAACCAGCGGAGCTGCGCTGATTCTACTAGGGAGGCTCCGAAAGAGTCCCAAAGGAACGTATCTCTCGGAGAAAACGGCCTTCACAAGGTACAAATTATATATTTTTTTTCGAAATTTCCGATTTGAAAAAATAAATTAATTTTTTTCTTTCTGTTTTGTTTGTAAGTGAATTTAAAAAAGGGGATAGCGAATTTGAATGTTACAGTTTTTTGGTAGAAAATATCGTTATTTTTCGGAAATTTACAGTCTTTAAAAATAATCTGGCAACACTGGTTGAAACTCAGAATTCTAAGACTTTTCTGGCTCTGATACGAGTCCGCATGTTTACAGGGAAGCAATTTGAGTCCTTTTCATTTCGTATTCCGAGTGTGTGAGCATGTTTTTGCTCGTTCACTATGAAATGGCTTATGGGATTTCAATTAAATATGGTAAACAGATAGGTTATAACCTGAATGCTGGATATTTCCTTAAAAGAGTGGCCACCTTTTTCATAAGCTATAATGAATCAATTAATGAGTGAAGTAAAATATTACATCAATGTAGGTGTAAAAGGAAAGGGGCTTCAAAACGATTTATTTTGAAAATATTTTTAAAATCTTAAAATCGATTAATTATAGATTTAGAAACGAGAAACACGATTCCACTGTTTAAAAATCGATAAAAAATTTTAACACCTCAATTTAAGAAATGCCTTTTTGATTGCATTTTTTTTTATTTGCATGCAGCTGTGCATCCTTCTCACAATTTTATATCACTCGAATAACAAGTACGCTGTAGTGCTATTCAAAATCTTTAATTTGAGCCAAGTCACTAGGTCCGTTGAGAGCCTTTACATTGATGTTTGTAAGTCCATGTGTATGCGTTAATTCACACGTCCGCTTCTTAAAATAATCACCAAAAAGTATGCCTTAATAAAATATCTTACTATAAAAGAAAATTTAACTAAAAATGCGTTAAAATTCAAACAAAATAACAAAAGGAAAATGCAGTAAAAGTTGCATGTATGTAGGTCTGTCGCATTGCGCTTTATTGCACTCTGCGCTTACGTACATACATATGTGCATATAACAAAGTATGTAACTGCAACTTGGTACTTAAGACAGTACTTATAAGTAAGCTTTAATGGCACGCCAAAGAAGTGGAAACACTCAATTGCATTTGGTTTTGAACGAAAGCGAAAGGCTTATGCAAATACATACAGCGCATTGGAAAGCTTTTCAAGTACTCGACGTGAAAATAAGCAAATCGCACCTATTTTTCATAATTACATAAATATTTTCCTTGCAAACAACATACATATGTATGTATGTGTAAATTTGTATGTTCATCCAGTGTTATGCAGTGAATGACCTGCTGTTTTGGCATTTGCATTAACTTGGCTTATTTGTTGCAAGCCACTAATCATTCACACTCCCATTTGCTTTGCGTGGGTTATGCTTTTGAAGAAAGAATGGGTTGATAACTGAAACAATAAATAAAAACAAAGACAGAGAAAAATTTGCGAAAGCCTTTTTTTCTAAAAAAAAACATTGAAAAAATAAAGCAGTGGTTTAAAACTTTTCGAAATATGCAAAAAGAAATTTCACAATA
>NW_023458560.1:62534359-62557969 GCF_013731165.1 Rhagoletis pomonella
GACAAATTATTAAATTTCTGCGAATTGCCCCGACGCCACCAAAATTAACCCTTGGTTGTCGAAATATTTAGGTTTTCGCATAAGTTTACATTTAATAAAGCCATACTCGTACATTTTATATGGAGACGTTTATTAATTAAATTCAACAATTTTATAATGAGCTCGAGGCCATTTTTTAAATGAAAATTTATTGTGGAAAAGCAACAATAATTTGAAAAAATGGTAGAAGTGATAGCTATTTCGGAAATCACCACATTTCCTCATCAGACTTCTTTCAGTAGGATTCGAACCGACGATCCCACTGACTCAGCCAGTTGCCTATGCACCGTGCTAAGACGCCATGTAAATTATCGTTTTGTTTATTAATTAATGTAAAATTCTGCTTGTAACCATGTTCTCGACGATACATGTAACTTTCATCAAGATTAACCATAAAAATTGTGCTTCATTAACAGATGGAACCAGCTGAAACCAAAAAAACTATGTCCGCTAAAATGGGTTAAAACCAACTGGAATTGACATTTTTTACACGCATACATGCATACATTCATATACACATGTACAGTGGAGTAGCACTAGCTTGGACATTGCATTGCTTGTACTTTGATGTGTTTGAATCTTTTATGGTACTGAAGATTTGCTTACGGATGAAAAATATTAAAAATCGTCCGTGCATATATGTAAATATCCTTTTATAAACGCTTTGAAGTATAGAAATTTTTAATATTAAAAAATAAATAAAATAATTTTTTTGTATATATGTAAATGGTGTTCAAGGCACATTGACCCACCTGTACAAAAATCGTGGCGCGTCATGGACAAAAATTTTACAATTTCAGACCGAAAAATGTGAAAACGAGCTGAGTTGCCACGTTACATCTGTGAACTTCCAATAAAACCACATATGTTTGTGATTTTACAAGTTTTGATTTTATTAAAAAAAAAATTGATGTATTTTGCTGCAGAAAACATACACTTTTATTTAATGTTTATTAAAATGACACTTTAAAATACTAGTTAATGATTGAAATATTGGTATGGAACAGAGAAATAGAGTGTTTTGTCAAAAATTACCAAAAATTACCAAAAATTTCCAAGATTCGAGATAACTTATTTTACTGGATATAGAGAAATAATTGCCACTTTTCTCTTGGCTGGCCGAGATTTCTTCATTTTAAGATTTTAGAATTTTTGTGTCGGATTGACAAAGTTGCGCTTGTTGGTGATGAATTTGCGGGGAGATGTGCTGCGGTTGTTTTTATGAATGAATTTACTTGGCCTTGAGAAATATGCGCATGCGTTTATGAATGAAATAGTTATTGTTGTATTTGAATATGCGCGTAATTATGTATGTCTGTATGTATGCTGCCGTGAGTTGTACATACCCTGCAAAAAATGGGACTAATCCGGGATGACTCCGGGAGCAATCGCAAAGGAACATGCGACTAATACCACTTTTGAACTCTTTATATGGAATGAACTGATCGCTTTTGTTCGAGCATGTCCTATGAAGAGACTAATTGTTCACCTTTATACCCGAACGGGTATAAAAAGCGACTATTCATTTTTAAAAAATAAAAATAAACAAGTAAGAAAGTCTAAGTTCGGGCGGAGCCGAACATTAAATACCCGGCGCAATTATTAAATATATGTTTTGAACCTTTCCGAAAGCTACCGCTACACGATAAGCCGGGGTGCATAAATTTTAAGTAAATTAGCGTCCTTAAATTTCGAAATATTGCAGTTTCAAGCATTTCTGAAATATACCGTTATATGAAAAGCGGTCGTAATTTTAGTCCGATTTCAATAATTTTCAACGTTTTGCTTTTATGTGGCAAGCACAATAACCATACCGAGTTTGGTTCAAATTGCTAGAACGGTTAGCGAGATACATATATGTGATCATAAGTGGGCGGTGCCACGCCCATTTTCCAAAATTGTATCATAAGCGTATTTCTTGGTAAAAAATTGTTGCCACCATCAATTTTGAATAAATTAGCTTTAATATTTACTGATTTATCGAGGATTTCGTATTTTTCTAAATTACCGTTATATGGGATGTGGGTATTGTCCGATTTTAAAAATTTTCGGCCATTTGGTATGTTGTAGCAGGACCAAAAACTGTGCCAAGTTTGGAAGAAATTGGTGCAGCGGTTACCAAGATATACACATGAAACCATAAGTAGGCGTGGCTACGCCCATTTGCCAAAATTGTTTAATATTCTTATTTTTCGTCTAAAACTCATTGTAAATATCAATTTTGAGTGAATTATCTTCAGTAGTTACTAAAATATCGCACTTTTCGTATTTCTGAAAATTACCGTTATATGGGAGGAGGCGTGGTTATTGTCCGATTTCAATACCATCCGTCCTATGCCCAAAAGAAGTCCACGTACCAAGTTTCGTTAAGATATCTCAATTTTTACTCGAGTTATCGTGTGCACAGACGGACGGACGGACGGACAGACAGTCACCGCTTAATCGATTTCTCTTTTCATTCTGATCATTTATGTATACATTTGTCTATATCTATCTCGATTCGTTTTGCCTGTTACAAACAACCGTTATGTGAACAAAGTTATAATACCCTTGTGCACAAGTGCGCTCGGGTATAAAAATTGCGCCAGCTGAGATTCGAACCGCTGTGCTCAGTTTTGTTAGGCGAATACTCTCTCTGTGTGCCAACGCCGCACATGAAATTTGATAGACTAAGTGCGTACATATCATTAAATCGTTAATAGTACCCGTTAGAGATGAGTTGGGGACTAATTGATCTCCAATTATACCCATAAGGGATGAGTCAAGACTAATTGACCTCTATTAGTACCCTTATGAGACTAGTTGGGACTAATTAATGCCCAATTGTACCCGATTGAGAGTAATCTCCGAATACTCCCTTTTGAGATTAGTCGCACAATTTTTTGCAGGGTATGTACATTTGTATATATGTGCGTGGTACTTAGACAGCAATATGCACGTATGTATGGATGTACTTATATATGCATGCATAAACGTTGTCAATTAATGGAGCATGTAGTACATATAGATACATATATGTATGTATGCGTGGGAAATGCATTTTCATTTGACTCCAAAACTATTGGGGCATATTAGTAGACGAAATAAAGTCGACTCTTAAGTTAAAGTTTGTCAGCACCAAATAAGAAGAAAGTTAGTATGTACTTACATATATGTAATATTATGTGCAGGTGCAAGGACGTTATCAATAAATGATTTTGGAGTATGTGTATGGGGTACATATTTACATATGTAAGTACATACATAGTACATACATTCAGCTGCCATCAACAAATTATGTTTATTTATTTTTAATGATTTTCATTTAAAATATAATTCAATCTGGAACAGAAACCACAATAATAAAAGTTTAAAAGCTTGCACAAATTGCAAAAAAATGAATCAACCTTCAAGAAATGGTCATCCAAATTTTTTATTTGAATATTTAATATATTTTCGGGTATGCAGTATTCCAGTCCATTCAATTATATTATAAGAAAGTGCAAGTTTCAAGTTGTTAAAAATTGCCGTTGATTTTTTCGATTTTTTTGTTGGGGTGTTGCTGTTTATTTTTCATACAAAAAAAAATTGGTTCATGTGTTATATGGAAGAAAATGCGAACACCCTCCACAAAAAAAAAATTCTAAGAAATCAACGGTAATTTTTAACGACTAGAAACTTGGACTTTAGTGTACTTGATTGAATGGACTACAAAGCTGCATACCCGAAAATTTTCTAAATATTCTAACTAAAAATTTTTAAATTTTTATAACAATTTTTTGAAGTTTGATTAATTATTTTGCAAATTGTGCAAGCTTTTAAACTTTTATTATTGTGGTTTCTGTTATAGATTGAACTATATTTTAAAGGAAATTATTAAAAATAAATAAATAAACATAATTTGTAAACAATATCATTGATATATGATTTTCATTGCTAATTAGTTGATCGCATCTGTATGTACTACAAGCATCCATACGCGCATGCCTGGGAAATGGATTTGCATTTTACTCCAGAACTATTACCTATTTACAAATAATATCTACGAGTATTGCAGTAAAACTCAAAAACAACTTTGAAGTTAACAAGTGCATTGTTTGTACATTTTTTTTTTGTTAATGCGTCCATCTTTAAAGTGAGTTTGTGAAAAAACTAAGGCAGTTAGAAAACTGGGATTTGTTGCATTGAAAATAGCGTAGCAACTACAATAAGAATCGTTAAAAAAAACGATTTTTGCGACCCAAATGCCGACGGCAAATCACCAATGAGTTTGCATATTTGCATAGCTTTCACCTATTTATTAGATAACAAATCTACGTTTTGGAGTTAAAGTATTCCCTGGCCAATATCTTCGAAAATTAATTTTCATTAATTTAACCAAGAATTTTCATCTTTACGATTGTTCTCCTTTTTGTAATATTTGTAGTCCATTCAATTATAGTATAAGAAAGTGCAAGTTTCAAGTTGTTAAAAATTACCGTTGATTTTTTAGGTTTTTTTTGTTGGGGTACTGCTGTTTTTTCCCATACAAAAAAAAAATTTTGTTCATGTGTTATATGGAAGAAAATGCGAACAACCCTCCACAAAAAAATTCTAAAAAATGAACGGTAATTTTTAACGACTAGAAGCTTGGACTTTCATATACTATAATTGAATGGACTACAATACTGCATACCCGAATATTTTCTAAATATTCTAATTAAAAATTTTGAAATTTTTATAACAATTTTTTGAAGTTTGATTTATTATTTTGCAATTTGTGCAAGCTTTTAAACTTTTATTATTGTGGTTTCTGTTATAGATTGAATTATGTTTTAAAGGAAATTATTAAAAATAAATAAATAAACATAATTTGCAAACAATATCATTTTGAATTTCGTTGCTAATTAGTTGATCGCATCTGTATGTACTACAAGTATCCATATGCGCATGCCTGGGAAATGGATTTGCATTTGACTCCAGAACTATTATTTACAAATAATATCTACGAGTTTGCAGTAAAAGTCAAAAACAACTTTGAAGTTAACAACCACATTGCTTTATACATTTTTTTGTTAATGCGTCCATCTTTAAAGTGAGTATGTGAAAAAACCAATTTTATCATTTTTTTAACTAACATGCGTTTTTACTATTTACATAATATAATACTCGTACAAGAAGCGAACTTGAACATATGCTTTTTAAGTTTTTAGCAACATTAACTACTGAATAAATTATATTTAACAAATGGTTTTCCAGAAATGCAAATCAGTAATTCTAACTAATATAAAAGTACATTTAATATAATTTAACTATATTAATTTATTTAATTTTATAAAAAAAATATACATGAATACGTTTCTGCATTCACCTGCAACCAAGCAACACATAGCCAGACACTTGCAACAAATATAACATTATCATAACAGAAATTTACATTTTTCTCTGTTAACTCTTCTTGAAATGTTAATCGCGCTGTGGTGATATTCCATGGATTTATTTTTCAGCCAAACAATTTTACGTTCCAAAAATTTGCACCTTCTCTATCTATCTAAGTTCTCTGGCGAAAGTTTCTGCTGCTCTTGCATCTACTTCTTCCGCTTCCACTGCTGTTGTTGCAATGTCGTTGTAGACTTCACGTGTGGCGGCAGCTGCAGCAACTTCACCTTCATTATTATCACAACCAGCGTTGCCATTTTAGCCGTTTTCCGGCTAGATTTAGCCGGTTTTGATAGCAACTAGCCGGAGAAAATTCGATCTAGCCGGCAGCCGATTTGTTAGCCGGTTTGTAAAAAAAAGTTAGCCGTTTTTAGCCGATTTTACTATTTGCCTAATTTTCAGGTGCAAAAAGTAAACAAGTTGTTCGAAAGCAATAATGCAGACCCAATGAAGATTTTTAATGAACTCAATGTTTTACTTTCGCATCTATGCTCCCTAGTGGTTATTAGCGCGGACACATTTGATCCTATATGCTCCCCGTTGGAACCATACCTTGCTCCATTTCCTCAGTTTTATCACAGTTTTGAAGAGTATTTAAAAACAAAAGTAAGCACAAACGCTTTTGACCACGAAGCCGAGAAAATGGTCGCTATTTTATTATCACTTTATTAAAGGAATTACGCCAACGCCTCCCTACAAATATTGCCACACTAAAAAAAATTGACTTTTTTCGGTTGGAAATGCATTAAGAGTAATTAAACCAAAGGTATTCCTTCAACTACAGCAACAAAAACACAAATATAATGCCGACGAAATAACATCCATAGAGATGCAATGGCAACGGTTAACGTTACATACCTGGAGTAATTTAGATTCAACGGTAAAATTTTGGGCCGAAGGTTATCAATTTCGAAATGCCCTAGGAGAAAACCCTTTTGCTGACCTTTTCAACCTAGTTTTTAGTTTTCTTGTTTTGCCTATAAGTAATGCAGGAGTAGAGCGAATATTTAGTTCAATGAATATAATAAAAACTAAGCAAAGAAATCCAATGTGCGTTAAAACGTTAAACGCTATTATATATATAAGATACGGTTTAAAACGTGAAGAAAAATGCTGCCATAATTTTACTGTAGATGACGATCTCTTAAAATTAATGAATTCAGGTGATATATACAATAGTGATTCATTTGATGATGAGGAATATACACTCGATATAAATTAATGGTGTTAACTAGTCTTTCGTTTCTTGCGATTTATTTAAATAAAGCATGTGGATTTTCACTAAATCATTTTAGCCGTTTTTTGCCAGAGTCTATGTGAAATTTCACTAAAACATTTTAGCCGTTTTTAGCCGCTTTTTTTTGCCAATCTAGCCGGTCGGCCCAAAAAGTTCTGGCAACACTGATCACAACAGCGATCATTGTTGCTTGCCTCCCGCTGTTTATACTCTTCGGTCTTTTCATACTGACATTACTCGATTTGTTTGTAACTAACTATTTACCTACTTTTATTTTTATGCTTTAAGTGAAATTTACCTTAGCTATAAGTTAGAGATGAGTAAAAAAATAGGTACTCTTGGCGTAGAATACCTTTCTAAACTTTCGTGAAGAAAAGGCGATACAATTGTTAAATTACATAGGTTTTACACAGCAGAGCTCTAAAATTTAGGTTTCCACTTAGCGAGGAAGGACAAAGGTAAAAAGGTAGTCTTAGAAATTTTCAACTCTCTGGTGGTATCTCGCACGACTTCTAACAGGGCAATTCTAGTAACTAACTTGAAAGCTCTTTACTGTCTTTCGAAGGTCTAATTGAAAGATCTTCTAACGAGGAGGTCTTAGCGTGATGCTGTTCGCCTTGTAGAAATAAGTTTGTTTTTTTAAATAAATAAATAAGTTTAATTAAAATAACCTGTACCTACATGTTTCTTTTTAAAACAAAAAAACCGTAGTAAATAAAAGAAAATTTTACAGAAAATATAAAAAATTAGATAAAACAAAAATAAATAAATAAATATGAAAAAAATGAAATTAAATTATTTTTTTCTTAAAACAATAAAATCTAAAAATTTAATTAGAAAAAAATATAAATAAATCAAGAAAGGAAAATTTGTACTTTAAAATTAAATATTTGAAGAAAGTTAGTTTTAAAACAAAATCTAAAAATGAAAACAAAATTAGATTAAAAAAGACGAAAAAAACAAGATCCTAAAAATGTAATAAAACTAAAAAAGATATTTTTCTGTTTAAAACAATAAAATCTAAAAACTAAGATAAAATTAAATTAACAATAGAACAATAAAATAAATAAAATAAGTCTTAAAGTTAAAAGAAAATGTAACTGATCAAAGGAAATAATTTAAAAAAAGTTCTTAAAAATTAAATGAAATAAAAAAAATATTCTTATTTTTAAAACAATATCATCTGAACATTAAAAGAAAATTAAACCGCGAAAGAAAAAAGTTTATTTAAAAAAATGCATAAAATAAGTTTCTAAAAACTTATATGATTTCGTTTATTCCAAAAAATGCTGCCTTTTGATTACCCTCTCCTTAGTATTTGTGCGTAGGGGGCACTGATAAGGCAACACTTTTCGTTAGAAAAGAAGTCGCCATTAGATGTTACACTCAACCCTGTAAAAGGGCAGGTTTTTGCCTTCTTGTCCGTGTCTAGCTCACCCCGGACAAAGCTGCAAAGGGCAGGGAATGTGCCTTTTTTGCCAAACAAGAGTCTCGTGGTTCGCCTTTATTTTAGAACCGAACACGAAGAGAGAAAGGGGCCATTTATAATTGAGAAAGTGGAAAAATACCTGGCGTATTCTGCAGAAGAAAGTTTACCCCGCCCTACCTCGCATGCCAATTTAAATCTTGTAGATTACAAGCGCTTACATTAACGTAGATAGAACACTTCCTTGAAAAGTGCATTTATGCCTTCCTCGACATTTTCGCTGAACCTCCTTCAACATTCACTGTCCAGCATTTTACAATATTGGCAATCCACTGATGTGCATATATGTAGCAATATTAACTGCGATTAAATAGTCTTGGAGTCCCAGAATACCTTGACGGAGACATTATTTAACCAGCCAGGTTCAATAGAAGACATATATATATATGTACTCAGTTTTAATAAATTGTCAAACACCTCTCTAGCGTCTAATAATTTACATACTTGGTGTAGTGAGAATAGGATATTCTTCACTATAAGCCGGAGATTGGACAACCTTGTTCCCCGACGCTTACTGGAGAGTCACTATTAAGATTTCTAGTATTTAGGTTTTATGGTAAATAGTACACTTTTATGGAAGTCTCGCGTTGAGAAAAAGACCAAACAAACCCTTATCAACACTTTGGCAATGTATCAATCAAGAACATGGGAAATTTGTACACCGAACCTCAAAGATCACCACCTGCGGTAAGGGAGCTTTTCCACCACAATACCTGGGACTGCGCTTTTAATGCATTACTAAACGTAATGTCTTTAACCGTGGAGAGGCCAGTAAAGCCACTTAAAATAAATGAGTAATTACTAGTATGATACAGTGAAGAGTGAGACGGAAATTGCTGTAGGCAGAAATGTATACATTAATGCCTTTGTTAAAGAGATACTAAAATCTGGAGTTTCCTGAGGCTAAGTGCTGGCTTAACCCCACTACCGATTGTTGAATCTTTACTGATGGCTCCAAAACTGACGCAGGGTTAGGATCTGGAGCCTATATCGAAAGTAACGGGTATATCCCTCACTTCTCTCTTTGAGAGCATGCATATGTGGATAGGCAGAAGGTCACGTGGCTGTAGCGGTACCCAAGCCATTGGTCAGCTCTCTAACAACTTCTCAATTACTAAGTAGTTTAAACCACCATCGGAAACCGTGTGAATATTTCGTTCAGCAATGACTGGGAGGGCTTAAGGGGCAACAGGTTAATCGATTTTACATTGTCCTCAAAGCAAGATATCTGCTTCCGTTGAGCAGACGGGGCTGCAGACAACTTTTATAAATGGGGATTAGTCACTTCTAATGGCAGAAACACTTCACTGCGAGCGGTGTACATGACAACCCCATTTGCCCATTCTGCCTTGAAGAGAATGAAATGCCGGAACACAAAGCCATTTCGTTTTTGAAAAATCGCACGATTTTTTCTATTGTCATTTCAATGTCCAGTAGAAATTTGTCATTAGAATAAATTATCACTTACCGAATAAGTAAGCAGTATTAATTTTTCTAAAAGCAAAAAAAAACTCAAAAATAATTACCATAAAAATCTTTATAATTTGCTTAATGATAGCTTCTATACCTCTTACTTCAATAGCCACAGCTGACTAATTTTTATTTTCGGTAGCTCATTATTCACTTTCTGCTTAAAATTCCTCTCCCGCTGCCAGCTTTATCTATTTCCATAATTTGCCTCATAAATTGTTATTAGTAATGCTCAAATTACTTCAAAAGCAAGCGATTCGACTCCACTTTAAATGCAAAATCGACATGCGAGAAGGAATGAAAGCACCTTGAAAATAGTCACTGAGTAGCCAGAGGAAAACCAGTTTCGAGCGCGCAACTAAAAAAAAAATTTTTAACACGAAAATTTATTATTTTAAAAATTGTTTTTGTCATTCGTCATGATTTCTTATTGTTGAAATTCTAACAATGCCAAAATACCTGCATGCAGTGGAGATGGAATTGAAGGTGGAATAAAAGCAAAGTAGTCAGTGAGCAGCAATGTTAGCAGGGAGAGTGCCGAATCGGGAGGAGAAAGGAGGTGTTGTAGACGGTGGTGGGTAGACGAGAGAGCATTTTAAATTTTTACAAAATCGGCCAAAATTTAAACTAAAATTTATTAAACTAGACTTAACTAATAAAAATGTAATATCTAGGCATAACATAACATAATATAAAATCATAACGTGACCTAACAAAACAATAATATTGTTATATTATAACGTAAGATAATTATGTAATATATAACATGACATCAAAAAATAACATAACATAAAACAACTTGGCATAACATAACGTAAAATAAATAACTAAACATAACAACATAACATGACTCCGTCATACTGCAAAATAACATGACACGACATAACGCAACATAACATGACATGACATAGGCATAACAACATTACATAACATATCATAATATTACATTACATAAGAAAGCATGGCATAGCAGAGAGTAACATAACATAAAATTAAATAAACTAAAATACTAAATCAAACGAAAATCAAGAACAATGAAAAATTAAATAAAACAATTAATTAAAAATAAAAATATTATAAACTTGGAGGTTTAGCTTAGTTCAAGAACAATTACGCTAAGCTAGATATTCTTTACACGCAAAGCTTTTTTTAAGAAATAACCAACACCAACAACAACTTAGAAAGACACCTTAACCACGTCGCGCCGCTGTCACATTTTGCCGCCTCCGCCTCAACGCGTCGTCGTCTTTGTACATGCGCGACGTGAGCAGCAGCCGCAAACAGACCGCCTCAACAGTCAAACGATTTGGCCAACAAAAGCAAAGGCAAAAGCCAAATGTTTGACGAGATTACCGCCGGGCGAGCGCGAACAGCATTTTTATGTGCGATTATCGGCGGTAACGGCAGTGCGCACTCAAAAACTCAATCAGCTATTTGGTAAGGTGCGGCGCGTTGAAGCGGCAGTTGAGAGCGCGCGGCGCGGCGCGGCGCAACCACTTTGACTTTGGATTTTGCCTTTGACTTTGCATTTGATTGTGGCTTTGGTTATTTTAGTTTTCTGCTTGATTGTCTTGTAAAGGTAAATAATAAAGTAAGAAAACAGAACTTTATTATTTACCTTTTTGCTTTTGCATCTTGGCCAGCTTTTTGCTGCCTGATTGAGTGACAACGCGCTGCTGCTGTGTGCATTTGTGTGTGCGCGCGCGCGTTTACAGAGAGCATGTCCGCGCTGTATGAACGCGTAACCTCCGCTGCTAATTCAGTTTGATTTGAGCCGCGTTATTAAGCGTTTCAAACAGAAAAAGAATCGATGTGAAACGAACGCCGCGCAATAATATGAAGCGTTACGAATTTTTTATCAATTAAATAAAAATTTATTTTATGCAATTTGTAAATGAAAGATTTGAGAGAAAGAAGCGGCAAAAATTTTGAATAAAATTGAGCTAAAAATAGATAAAACAAAATAGCCAAACAAATTTAGAAAAAAAAAATTTTTAATTTAGAAGTATTTTAAAAAACAAATTTAGGAGTATTTTAAAAAACAAATTTGGAAAAAAATGGCTGAAAAAAAAATTTGGAAGAATTTTAAAAAATTACTTTCCTTTTGGCTTCTAAAATAAAGAGAAATTGATAAACTTTGTGTGCAGCTCTTGAAAAATTTACTCATCGTACTTCGAAAAGTCGGTGGTGTGCGCCTTTATAAAAAAAGAAAAACAAAAAAACACGAAATTCGTGAGCCATCGAAAGCGAAAGGGTTGTGACTAGCTACTGCGCTTTTATTTATTTATTTTTTCTGTCCAAACGGCAAAAAGCATTTCAGTTGTTTTGCAATTTAATTAGTACGCGCGCGCAAGTTTTTTTTTTCGCCATCAAATTTCGCTGTTTGTTTATCTATCCACAAAAAAAAATACGAAATTAGCATTGTTGTGCGATAACTCATAGATAACTGGTGATTTAGAGTGTTGTGTGCGAAACCTCCAAAGCGCGCTGCAAAAACGCGCACAGCTTGCGCTCCAACGACGACGACCTTGACTTGTAGACGCGCCGCAACGCGCTTGATTAAGGCCGAATGAACGCCTTCCGAGTACATGAGCGCGTAGTAGTTTTGTGTGCAAATTAGTAATAATACAAAACAAACAAGAAGAAAACAAGTGTCATAAAAATATATATATTTTCTTTAAGAAAAACCTAAAACTCGATAATCGAAAAACGAAAATAGCGAAACTCTAGTCACCCACCACGCGGCAGCAGTGGTATCAATATAACGCAATCAATTTGAGAGTTTGTGAACTCAGCCGCATTGTGCGAATATTAATTGCCTTAGCGAAAAAGTGGACAAGCAAAATTAAAAATTACGCCCTTAATTAAAACACAGATTGCGCGCCGAAGTATAGCTTTCAATAAAATGCTTGTTTCTGCATTGAAATTAAATTATTTGTAGGCGTTAACTTACACATTTTTTCATATCAATCTGATTGCCAAAGCAAGAAAAGTGTCGTATCTACAAAACGAATGTGCCTAACGAATTGCAAATTTTGCATATAAAAAAAATTTCAAATCTATAAAAAAATAATTAACTCCCAAAGTGTATTACAGAAATTAATCATACGTAGATTTTTTTCTCAAAAATATTGAGATTTTTTCACTACGCTCAGTGCCATTGTAAAACGCCCACTTTTTTAACGAAATATTTTTTTTTTCAATTTCGCATTTAATTGAAATTAAGTCGAAATCAGCGCTTAAAGGCTGATCTGTGTTCTTTAAGTTAACTGAATGTCTGTGTGTTTATGGTGATAAATTAGCTTTTTTCAATTGAAAAAAGTTCATTGTTCAATGTTTTACGAATTTCTGGTAAAATGTTTGCACCACGTAATTCATCGCCAGTTCCCCTATATGGCAAGAAAGATGTGGCTGCTTATGAGGTAAATAAATTTGAGACATGTTTTTTAAACGCTGTGGAGGAGTAAAGATATTCGATGTCGGGTTGATTGTGCTGATTTTTTTAAGTTAAATTCGCTTATGTGTTCGTTATGAAGCAAATTATACAGTGAAAATGCGAAGTAGTAAAGCCCAGAGAAAGTGAACTTTTTAAATAAAATGTTGTACAAATGTGTTGCTGAATAAGAACCAGATATGTATGGGTAAATGGGTCACAAAAGTAGGCCTGCTGCAAACGAAATGATTGCAACTGCATTACACCGTCCGACACGATTTTTCACCCATGAAAAAATCTAGCATTTTCGGAAAGTAGAGACAAAAACAAAGTACCCGTTTTTACTGTTTCTCTAGATTAAGTCATCTACGGTTTCTAAGTAGAAAAACAACAACAATTTTTACGAAATTTGACAGTTTTCAAAAATTCAAATGGCGGATCCAATAAAGATCCATACGTCATTTTGAATTTTTAAGAACTGACTTCAGACTCGTAATTAGCAACAACAAAAACCCTTGGATACGAAGTTTAACAAAGTTTGAAAAATCGCAGGGAATTATTCTATTGAACGATTCAGCATTGGGTTGTTAAGAGTTGTTTTCCCCCATAGAAATGATTAATGACTTGAACTAGGAAAACGGAAAAATACTGGCAGGTACTTTGTTTTGGCTCTACTTTACCAAAAAGCTTGATTTTTTCTTGGGTGCAAAAAATGTTAATTTTTTTCTTACGGTGTTCTTGTCCGCTTAGATGGGAATGCAAATTTCCACAATTTTTTTTTGTTTTGTTTTATTTTTGTCCGGGTTATTGGTTAATTTAGGCGAAGAATTTTAGGTTTTTTTTTTTTGTTTGCTGACGGTTACACTTATTTTCTTCTATACAAAGTATGTTCAATAATTTTTTTATCGGGATGAGAATGTGCAACACCGTAAAGGAAAAAGAAAATGCCAAAATTTTCTAAAAGGTTTGAATAATAATTTTTAACCCAAAAACACAACCGACTTTAATTCACATATAAAACTTTTTCCACACCCCGGTACCACTTTTCCGATAAACCAAAAATATCGAAATCGGTTCACATGGTCCAAAGTTATGCGGCAAAATACATAAAAGACTTCGGTTTTTGAAGTAGGTTAAAAAGTGTGAAATTTTGATGAAAAGTTGTTAATTTTTTAGTGCTTGTACAAATATTGAAATTTGAATGTACATATACAGCGTGGCGACGAATAACTGGTACAGAATTTTTTCAAAAATAGAAGGGTCCTTGAGAGATTTTGCGAAAAAAGTATTTTATTGTTAATTTTCCACAGATTTTACTTTAATTGTATTAATTAGTTACAAAATTCTAATCCTTATTTGGTTTTTGGTTGGTATGGTTTTTTTATTTATATAATCAAGTGTATTTTAATAAAAATAAATTATTTATATAATTAAAAAGAAATAAAAATTGTCAAAGATTGTCAATGTACATATGTTTGTCATATAGTTATGGTAAGCACTATATTTCCGGAAAGTCTTACATGTATCTTAAGAAAGTCAGACCTGAGCATTTGCACAGGAAATGAAATACTGTTTCGTCGCTGCCATCCATGAAATATCCGTGGAATATTCTGTCGTAGGCAAGTAGAAGCATGCTTTCCGAACGGTCAATACAAGTGTAAACACTTTTAACTGCTTAGCAGATCCACTGTCCATTTCCTATATACTATTATAATCCGGCCCAAGCTCTTACAAGTCTTAATCGCTGACCACCTATTCCTTGCTTGTTTCAGATAGTGCAAGCGCAAATTCTTTTTGTATTTATCTGCGAGGGTATCCCAGTATCACCGCTGCAGATTAATCCAAACCGGATCTCGCATTGGCCAATTCGTCTGCTCTCTCTTTACCTTCTATGCTCCCGTGGCCAGAAACTCAGGCAAGTGATATGGACATTGACTAAGTTACCAGCTTAGACATGATTTCAGTAGATTATGTAGCCAAGAGTAGTATTGCCCGGCTATATAAGTAAATTAGTGCTCTTTTTCAACTCCTATGCATCCAATCCAAATGCCAGGCTTCATACCATCTATTTCGTGGAATTTTGTGTTGTCAGACTATTGCTTAAGATTAAGCTTCATTTTACCGAATATACTGCTCTTTCTGAACAGCTAAGTCTATATTATATACAGCTAGTCATATTGTGCTCTTCTTTGGGAGTATCTTACTGAGCGTATCTAAGTCTCTAAAGTGCTCTATAAAAGAGCAGTAAGTTTGTCTCAATTGATTTTCTGCGATTTTAAACCGCTTATGTAGAACTCCGCCTAAATTGCTCGTTAAAAAGTTTCCGCACGATATTTCTAACAGCTCGAAACTGGCCTGGAACCGAAGGATAATAATAATATTTTTGCGCTCACACTTTTGCTAAGTATTTGGACGAGCTTCTCCTCCAAGTTGTGGTATGCGTAAATTTATCTGGATTGATGGAAAATTCCTTGTGGGTTGCAAATGCATGTTTCTTACTAATTCAATAATTTATATACATTTATTTAACAAAATAAAATATTCCAATACGGAAAACTAATTCTTCTTTCCTTTTCATTTTATTTCAGGTGCGTATCTCCGACAACTTTAAGTCAAAAACAAATTTCTAAAACTGTTCTTCGAACAGCAAGTATTCGCTTCAATTACTTATAAGATATTTCAATGAAAATATTTTAATTGTGATTTATTTAAAAAAAATCCTACTTACCGTACTACCCTCCAAACCGAGAGCAAAGATGTTTACACACCAAAAAACATATGTGCACTGATCTAATGAGATTCTATGAGCCATATTCGAGATGAGTGATAAACTCTTAGTATAAAGCGCATGCTAATCTCTTAAGTCTTTTTTGCATAACCATGCATTTACTGCAAAATATGCAAAAATATGCACTAACGTTTGAATGCCATTTTAAAGGAAATTTCATGATTCGTAAAGATAACTTAACAATTTCAATGTGAAGATGCCCAAACATGCATGAGATTCCTAGCCCTAATAATGACTTGCTAAAATTTTAAAATCAAAAATTATCGAAACGAATTCTATGAGGCGACGAAACATTTTTTGTCTACTTTTTGTCCATTTATAGAAGCGTGATGAATTAAAAAGTTTTATATTAAATTTTTTTTTTGACAAATTAGTCATTTCTGTTGAATTCGTTAACTCAATTCACGGTCACTTTAGGACGTCGTACCTACTATTTCAAAAAATTAAAACTTCTTCGGGAAACAGACCGTATCGGCTCAATACTTAAGGCTAAATTTTTAAGTTCATTTCGTAGACCAAAATTTATTTTTAGGAAACAAATTTTCTGAAACTTTTGGATATTTCTAATGTTAGCGATACCGATATATTTACATATGTTTTCATCAATACTTTTACATGTTTCTATCGTTACCCATTTTATCATTATTGACGGTGCAATCGTTATCGATATTTTTCGTCTTTATAAATATGGGTTTTATATCAGCATTGCTATCGATCGATAGTTCTGTTGGTATTAGTATTACATATTATCTTTTTTCGCGTTTAAATATTTTAGTTATCGATTTTAGTTATCGATATTATTATAGATAATTAATATTGAGCGGCTCCGCTGGCTAGGTCATGTCGTTCTAATTGAGAGACGCTCCAGCTCTAAAAGTACTCAACGTGGGTCGCCATACTGGCAACAGAGGAAGTGGAAAGCCTTCTCTGCATTGGAAAGACCAGGTGGAGAAGGACTCACTTGGCATTTCCAATTGGCGTCAGCTGGCACAGGAAAAAAACTACCGGGGTTGCTTTTTTTGACTCTGCCAAAATCGCTTGGGCGGTTACTGCGCCAATTAAGAAGAAGAAGAAGATATAGTTATTTCTATCATTAATCTTTTCATTATTTGTATATATTTCATTGTCTCTAGGAATTTATATATATGAAATTTTTGGATGCTTCTATAGTTGTGCAGATTTTTATTGCCATCGCTAATTATATATGGTATATCGATATTTCCTATTATTATAAATAATATTTTTTCTCAGCATTGCTATCGATAGTTTTTGATAATCATATAAGTCTTACCATTTTCGATATTTTAGCTATCGATATTTTTTTAAACTTATTTATGTAAAGATTTTTATTATTAATGTTATCGCTATGGATATTAATGTTTTGATTTAATCGTTGTTATAGTACTTATCGTTTTCGATGTTTTTGTCGTTTGGACTTTTGTTATCGATTTCGATATTGTTATCGTTAACATTTTATTTTGTATCTTCATTGGTATCTGCATTATAATTCTTACTTTTTCTATTTTCTTCGCTTATGACCGATTATTGGTTTTTCTGGCAATCGTACCTACACACATTTTGTTGTTAATTTTCCAGAAATGAGATTTATTTTTTTTACATATAATAAAGATCTACATACGTGCATAACTTACTTAAACATAAAACTGCTTTAACGTTTTTCCTTTTCCTCGATGAATTTTGTAAACATTTTGTTTCCGAACAAACGACGCTATGTCGAAATCATAATCTCTAATAGCGTTGCCTCCATTAAAAACATAATCTCGGTCACAAAATCTATTTTACCCCAAGCCATTAATATTTATTACACAGCATGACATTAGCAACAATCAAAACTAATTATAGCCTCATTCTTTAATTGATTTTCTTTCTTCTTGTCCCAAAAAGATTTATGTGCAATCGTTTTACTTTCTCCAATAGATAGTTGTCATGTTTCTACACAACCCCTCTGCATGGGGGCACTCTCTTGCAAGCTGCACCAAGCGGCAATGCAAGCATTTCAACTAAACTTCCTTTATAACTAACAAAGCAACACCAACAAGAAAACAGAGTAAAAAACATAAAAAAGCGAGACAATAAGAGAAAATAGGGAACGCTGTAAATGACTTGATTTGCATAACTTGTATGTGGGTATATGATCTGTGAATCGCATAATTCTTTAAGCTCAGTCGCAGGCGTATGTAGATGTTATATGTACAGTGACTGAAACACGTTGATTTTTTTCAAATATTCGTAACGTTTTTCGAGCTAAATTTTGTTGTTTCTTTTATATAAAAATATCGTCTAAGCTTTAACCAAAACCGTGTAAATAACAGTTTCAAACTTTATACAAAACTTATGAAAATTCAACAAATTTTCATCAAAATTTCAACTTTTTATTCTGAATTTTTACACGTTTTTTCATATACATAAGTATGAATTTCCTATGAAATAAAACTCGGGAGACCGTCAGCAACAAAATTTGAAAATATTGTTTTATTAAAAAACCCGAAAAAGTAGCCTCAAAAAAAATTCTCAAGAAATCAACGCGATTTTTTAGCCGTTTCAAACTTGCACTTCATTACACTAAAATTGTATGGACTATGAAACTGCATACCGAAAAAAATTTTGTAAAAACTCAGAATAAAAAGTTGAAATTTTGATGAAAATTTGTTGAAATTTCCTAAATTTTGTATAAAGTGAGAAGCTGTGATTTACACGCTTTTGGTTATATTTTTATATAAAAATAACAAAAAAATTTTGCTGGAACAATATTACGAATATTTAAACTAAAACAACACGTGGTCATTTGTTTGGATCACTGTATGTACGTATGTACATATTTATGTGGATATTTGCATGTATAGTTCACCATGCCATCAGCGTTGTCGTAAGCTTGGAAAAAAAGTATCAGTTGTCAGGCAAAACAAGTATCAAAAAGTATGAAAAGCAAACACAACTATTATTTTTTAAACTTTTATTTGAAAAACAAATAATAAATAAAATTTTATAATTAAATCCATAGTTATAAATGAATTTTATATTGCTTGCTTTAACAAGAACAGATAATCAGTATTATTTGCATAATAAAAAACAAAACTTATAGGGCCCCCCTAAACCACACAAAATCATTGCACAAACCCGGGACTTGTACAAGTCAATATTGTGGAAATTACTACTCAATAAAATTGCGCAAACCTTATTTTAGAGAAATGTTGCTCAAGTAAATATATTCAAGTTATATGAATGTGCGTTGTAGCTTCAGCGCTTCAGCTTTAAAACATAAAAAAAAAAGAATATTTAAAAAAAAATATATTTTTTTTTTCTACGCTCTTCTTATCCATATTTTACAGCACGATCTGGACACCAAAATCAAAAGTAGACTAAAAGTTGCGCAGTTGTCGTTAAATTATTGTACAATAACACAAGCTTGAGCAAAATATCCAAATGATTTTGATTTTAGCGCAATAACCGTGCAATTTAGTATCAACAAACAACCCCTCACACCGACGATCGACCGACGCAAGCCCGATATTGCGCAATGTTTTCGTGTGGTTTAGGGGCCCTACAACAGCAGCGTGTGCGGGTTGTATTTCTCTTAAGAGAGTTACCAAGTTAAACTTATAAATATCTACATATAAAATTTAAAGAATTTAAATAACAAGAAAAAAATTATTTTCCTTTAAACTAGCAATATTATTATTAATATATTGTGAACAGAAAAGTATCAAAGTATCAAATCTTAAAATTTAACAAAAAAGTATCAAAAATTATACAATTGTGTCAAAACGGCAACGCTGCATGCCATACCTGCTGGTTGTTCAAGCAAGTCCATTGGCGGTTATCGCTGTCTCAAGATCAGTTTAGTGGGAGTGCAGCTACTGGTTTATGCAGCAACTGGAAAGAGAAATGTTTTTTATAAATTTTTTATTTTTTTTCAAAGCGAAAGAGGATATAAGGTTCTGAGCTGCATGTACACCGCGGTGTTGTTTGTCTTTTATTTATTTATTTTTTTATTCCAAAAAGACCAAGTGCAACCAAAGCATATCACTCACACGCAGTGACAGACAGCTTGTCCAAAATAGGCTTAAATTTTTCAATTTAAATTCAAAATATGTGCAGGTGTGTGCGTGTTTTAGAAATACATAAGTGCATGTGTCAGGCCCTTGCTATCTAAGCTTATGTGTTTATCAGCATGAAGCATACGCGCGCTGGGTTTCAACTGTTTTTTTTCTGAAGTACCTGCTGTAAATTTATCTTAATTTTTTTTTGTTTTTACCAAAAACCTTTGCTACTGTGTATGCTAAGTGAATCGACAAATCAAAGAAAACATGCGACAACGTTTTTCATAGCTTTACATTAGTTTTATGCATGGCTTATAGTTTGTTTATGTTGACATTTTAAAGCGTGAGATTTTCCAAAAAATACAGTGAAAAATGTGTGGATTTATGTTGCCGCTAGTTGCAGTAGTTTCTTTGTTTATGAATTTGGAATGATAAGTAGGATTAGCATACACAGACGTTACTGTGTGTGTGAGATAAAAACTGAAAACAGTTTTTGGTTTTAATTCTACCTTCTAAATATAAGCAGATGCTGTATTTGGAAAAATATTTTGTATCCATAAAGTGTCCTTAACCTGTAATGCCTGTCAGCTTTTTCATTGAGCAGACGGGGTCGAAGAAAATTTGTGGAATGGGTGATTGCTCACGTCTCGGTGCAAAAATACCTGACTTTGATCGCCCTACATGACAAACCCCCTTTTTCCAACCTACCTTTTTAAGGTGATGAGACAGCTGAACACATCTTTTGCTTGAGGGTCAAACACTTGAGCTTTCAGCTTTGATTTTTTATAAATCGGTTAGACTTATATCAGATTCAGGGAGACACGAAAATGTTATAATGGACGGCAATTTTGTGCACGCGGTGTTTTGTATTGGTTCCGACAAAAAATATTAATTCGATGCATTCATACGAAGTATGTTATAAGCGGTTGGATATTCACTTAGTAACCTGATATCAGCCTAATATTGTTCCCATGGGAAGGACAATCGAAGAGCCTGCTTTGTCTACGAGCTGCTATCACTCCCCAGTACTTACTGACTTTTAAATAGCTCACTATATTATTATGAGTCCTCAAGAAAACGAACCGGTCCGACAAAGACGACAAATCTCGTGCCAGCGACTTAGTTATTTTTAAACTGCCAAAGGCTTCGCACGCAGTTCAGTGTTACCGTGTTTTCGCTGCCAAAAGTTGAAGTGTCTCAAAGCTCCATTTGAGAAGGATTAGAGACACGAGGTCCTTAAGAGTAGTTTTTAGAGTTTTCAGTTGTGTCGTTTTTGCAGAAGACGCTAATGTAGTTATCAGATTGTGTGAAATTTAATATTTATTTTGGATTTTTATATATTGTTGCCCTGACAAGTAACACCGTGCGACAAAAAAAAACAAAAAAAAAATTCGAAACACACGAAGAAGTCAATTTACACATGAAACTATGGGTCAAATATTTGTAGTGAAACTGGATTTTTTTCTAGTGTCTCACTCTGACAGGATGTTTTTTTAAGGACTTTGTAGTTTTAAAGATATGAAGAATGCCAAAAACTCAGTGCAATGTAGAATAAAAATATGGGTACCAAGTGAAAAGCCAAATTCTGTAGGATTTTTTAGGCGTATAAAGTTAGAAGGACGATTCGAGGATGTGGTCTTGTTTATATTAGTTCTTAAAATATAAGTTTTTTAATAATAAGTATTACAAAGTTTCCGGTATATTCAAGGATAAAATTTTAATAGGACATTTTCAATACCTACACCGAAAAAATGTATCTACTTTCAATGTTTTTTTTTTTGATTTGATACTCATATCGTGTTTCTATATTGCATTGCATTTTTTTCTAATTATTAAAGTAACCATATTTTTCAAATTTCGAAATCGTCAGAGAGAAAAATTAAAAACGCAGTTTTACTGTTATTTATAGCCTACGGTTTTGCAAATATATAAATTTTTGCGTGTGTAAAATTGACTGTCTCTCGGTGTAATCATTATTTTGTATTTCTACTTTCTTCGTTCCTTTTTAACCGTTGTAATGGAGAGTACGTATAATATATAGAAAATTAAATCTTTTAACTGTTATAATATTATATAAAAAATAAACATAAAAAAAAATCATAAAGTAACCATTAAATTTGATCGGAAAAATCGAAATCCAATTTTAAGGGTCCCTGGTATCTATTGTAGTATTTGTGACAATATTTATAATTGATTCAACCTTGAAACCTAATAAATTGCAAAAAATAATTACCCATTCTTCTTCTTTATTGGCGCTGCAACCGCCTAAGCGAAATAAATAAAGGCCCAGTTAGAGGTGCCATTACCATAACGCCATAGTCATAACTTTGTCAAATAGTTCAGAGCTGCTTATATGTATTTAGTTATGGCGAAAACCCAAAACTTAATATATACCTTCGGTTATGGCTACGGCGTTAAGGTATGGCAGCAATAAACGTTCACACAGCTGCCTATATGTTTGATCAGAACAGGTAATTAATATGGGTATGTTTATGGCTATGGCTGAAGCTTATAATTTTTATAGCAAATTATTTTGATTGTCCTAAATATTTCTATCGCGTTTGATTGTGCGTTGCTTCCTTATAAAATTCAAGAATAATATAAAAGTTGAAAAACAAAATCTTTGTGCTAAAAAGATGGAACTCATTCTTATTTCTCCTCTGTAGCTCATTATCGTAATTTGAACGCTTACGACAGCTAAGCGTCGAACTCACAGTGTGCAGTTAAACTATTGGTACCTTAACACTAACAAGAGTTTAACCATGATCTCAAATTCACAACTATGTATATAAATCGATAGTTAAATCCTTGACAGTGATTAACTACACACTGTGAATTTAGCCTTAACTACGAGTATCTAAAAATTATACCACCTACTCAAGCTACAAATATATTGTTGCCAATGAAGAATGATTCACAGTGTCAATAACTTTTGCCAACAAAATTGGCCTATTTTAGCCAACACAAAATGTATAGTGTCTTCAAGTGTAATACAACAACCTCGCTCAATTCTTAATTTTAAAAATTTTTCGCACGTTTAACTCAGCGTCTTCAGACACTTACACTTTATGTTAACATCTTGACAAAGTGCCAACTATTTTGAGATTTTGTTTTTTCGTGAATCTCTTCGTGCTTCAAAAGTAATTTCTTAGGTTTGGTTCAAAACGGGCATTAAGTATGCATTAAGTGACGCGCTTTTCATTAGTGCGTACAGGTCAATTGTTCAAATACACAAAACATGTTTGTCCTTAGTACATTGTATATGTAACTCACAGAGCTGTAAAACTGTGAAATCATATGAAATTAAAAATCATCAATTTTATGTTATTATGTTTGCATTGAATTTTTCCTTGTTGGGGAATGTGGCTTATAATTTTCCAATTCTACATTCACTCAAAGTAGATACGATTGCACACATTAACATATTCAAAGAAAGATTGAAAAAACTGAATGACGAAACATTAACTTTTAACACTGAATAAGCATTCAGATGAATGCAGCTTTTGCTATGTGTGCACACATTCATTCAGTACCAATCAATCGATATAAATATTCTAAATACACAAAACCCACTGAAAAATACGCAAGGTTGAATTTTATTGAACAGATTTCAAAATTTCAACACGAAAAATAGTTTATTGAGCGTTATCACTAATTTGTTTCACTTAAATTTGTACAAATATTTATAATAAATGAAAA
>NW_023458560.1:62558069-62570343 GCF_013731165.1 Rhagoletis pomonella
TAAAACTTTATAGCTTGGCAATAATATTTTATGTACGATTTTTTGCAGGCAAGCCTATATGATTGGTTTTGTAATTAAAATATCTTACCTATGATATAAATTTAGATTGGTTAACAGATCGCTGTAGTTACCTATATTAACTTACCTGTTCACATCTACTTGCCAAGTAGCCATGCACAGAAATAAGTAGGCAAGCCTACCTAGGCATATTCTGTGTGTTAAAAACTATCAATTGAGATAAAACTCATTCGGTTATCACAAGAGTGAAGGTGATGAAAGAATATTGATTAAAATTAATTAAATTAAAAATAGCTATGAACACTTTTAGATAGGCAAGAAGGTCGATCTCCCACGGTCTCCTCTACTATAACAATTTTTCTTAATGTAATGGCAAAGTTATTTTTAATGCCTAACTTTGTCATTTAATGCCTAGTGGAAATACAGCATTATTTGCAATAAAAAATAACTCATTTGAAAAGCTGTTTTCTGAGGCTGAACATAACTTCGTTTATTTTTTATTAGTTGCTGAAATTTTTTGCTTTTTTTATAAAATGCATGTAAACAAATTTTTTGCTTAGATTATTTTAGAAGTTTTTCAGCAGCAATGTAAAGCAGTCAAGTGTGATGGATTGCCATTGCTTTTCATTAAAAGCCTATGTGCGTTCAAGATAGAAGATGCGGTCAGCGAAATGCAGCGATTTATTTTTTTTGTTTTTCACGTTCAGCACCAAAAATGCATCTGTTAAAGTTTTATTTTTTATTTTTTTGCTTTACTGTTATACGAAAGCCAGCATACAAAAACCATTCGAAAAAGATTATAAAGTTATGAAGTCTATGATTGCCCATAATTACATAGCATTTACTAAAAGTATTATTATTATTACTAACAGTGTATGCTGAAATACGTAAGCAATCAACTACGAGCAAGTGAGTGGGGAAAACTTGCAACAGTGCAAATATGTTGCTTGTAATAGCTTCCTTGCTTGTGTGGGGGCATATTTGTGATCGGTTTAGTCATTTTGGTTACTGATGCATTTGACTTGAAACAGGATTTAGTGGCTGGGGAGCTGACTTATTTGTTAACTACCCAGCGCCTTAAAAGTATTTTTGTGTTGTTACTACCTTCCAAAACTCTTATGGCATTATTGATAATAAATAAAATAGATTTAAAGAGTTTTACGAAGTGAGATTTTGAAGCAAATTTTTGATTTATAAATCATTCTTTATTTTTCATAAATGTGGGTGTTATATTTTCGAATGTATTTAGTAAGTATGTAGAGTATCAGCTTTCTCCTGAAAATTTTAACAATAATCTTATACTTAACTCGAATCTATATATCCCGTAATTTCTTCAATATTTACCTTATCTTATCAATTTAACTTAATTAAATTTTTCAAATAGGTGGCCACCTGCTTCAAAAATACATATGTTCGACAGTAAAATTACTTAAACCTCTTTAGTTTAATACCAGTATTTATTGTAATATTTCATTTATTTTCATTTAAATGAATTAAATTTTTCGAACAGGCAAAGCCCTCAAAAATATTTTATATGTATAGATGAGACTTTTGTAGAATTTTTTTTAAGTTTTTATTAACCGCTTTCCGCAAAAACAAGAAAATATTTTTTCATTGAATATTTTTAGCAGTTTATTTTCAACTATTTCAGCACCTTCTAACTGCGATTTCGTTTCTACAAAAAATGTTGCCTTCTCATCGCACCCTTCTTAGTGTTAGTGCATAGAGGGCAAAGAGAAGGTTGCATTTTTTGGTAGAAACGAAATCGGAATGAGTTTTGAAGAGCAAATTAGGGAAACAGCTGCATCAAATCTCTAACCTGGTCACCTCCATATTTTAGAAAATCAAACGACTTTGCTTGAGCAAACAAATGTCTTAATAAAATCCAAATAAGTACAGCTTGGAAATTTCTCGAAGCTTAGCTGATTTGGTTAAGTTGCTGCCTACAAATGTAAGTACAAGTAAATAAGTAGATATGTTTGGTCACAGGTGGGCAGCGAAACAAAGCTGGTAATAAGCTAATAAAGCGCTTGATTACTTAAACGTAAAAACTATTTGCTAAGATATTATTTTCGTTGTCGTCTCCTTATATGCTGCCAAATGCATTCGTCGATCTGCTGCTTTACGAGCAACCGAGCAAAGCGCTCGCACGCCCGCCCGCCCTCATTTTTAAGTGCCGGAACAGCAGCGCTACCTATTAATTAAATAATCGTAAGCTGTCAAAGCGTTTGCCAGTAGGCGCTACATATACAAATGTTCGCTAAGAAATATTTCTAGCCATAAATTTTGGAGCGTTGTTGGAGTATAAAAAAATGGTATATTTAAAAATGTTTATTTTTTTTTTGCTAAGCTGCTGCTGCAGTTTCATAAAATTATGAAGTTTTCTTCTCGTCGCTTACATGATTGCCCACACGCTGCTGCACTTGCCTGCCACAATGTCTGCAGTTGCAAAGCGACTAATTTATTAAAAAATAATAATGATGGAAAAAATGCAGCACTTAAAAAAAATTCTTAATTTTTCGATGCCGCTAAAATGCATTTGGGAGTTGCTGCTTGACACCTGTCATTATGCGCAACACCAGTCAAGCCGCCAACAATCGACCAAATCGCACACACACACACACACACGGTGCATGCTTGTATTTCTGCATGTAAAATGTCTTCGTTTTCCTCCATTCACTTGCGCGCCCTTCTCGGGCAGTGTCATTAAGTATTACAAAATATTGTTAAAAACAATTTTTTAGCTCAGCAGCAATATCAATTTACTTACATATACATACATAGTGCATTTAATGCAACAGCAGAACAACAACAACAAGGAGCCCAGCAACACCAGCGAAAATCATCATTGCGTTGTCTCTGCACCATTTACCTCTTACATGGCTGCCTGTTGAACTGCCTTTAGGCGGTGGTCTGCTTGCCTGCGTGGGCGCCCGATTTTTCGTAGATTTTTACTGCTTTTTTGAAATTTTTGCATAACTTTTTGACTAATGACACAGCTTGGCCGTCGATTGTCATAAAGTCACTCCTCTGCATGGCAGTTAACAGCAAATGAAATATATCAAAATTTAAATACTGGCCGTGGTGTCCGACCGACCCACGCTTTTTTTTACTTTTAAGTTAAGTACTAGGAGTTGCAGTAAACGAGCGTTATCGACAAAACTGCAATCGAAAATGGTTGCCCAAGTTTTTCATGTAATAATAATTAATAACTGTCACAAAAATGCGGTGATTTGTTGTTGGCAAAATGTGCAGATCTGTTGGTTTCAATTTTGTATTGTTATTGGTGTTAGCTAGCCGCATTTGATAATTTGCGCTTTAATTGGTGTTGAACGTTAAATTTGTTTGTTTCTGCAAAATTTCATAGGGGAGCAAATTTGTGTACATAAATTGTAATTCAATACTATTCACGTAATTCATTCGGACGGCACTCTATCGGCTATGATCCGACGAACGTTTGCCACAGTAACTCCCCTGTCTAATCAGGAGCTATGGAGGGAAGTAAGAGTTATTTCAATTCTTAAAGCAATTCTGTGTGCAACAGGCGGACTTCTGGGTCTATAGATCACGCGCTGCCTTACTCCCGAAAATTTCGGTTGAAACAGTCTTGTACGAAGATGTTGGGGGTATTGATATAACTAGCGGTATACTATGAGTATTTCTCTTTTAGATCTAGAAGGCGCCATTTACAGTTTTAACTTTTTATCTGGCATAGGCATCTACTGTACCCTCTACTCTTCAACACCCTTCTTCTAAACCTAAATAGCTTGGAAAGTTCAGCAGCGCCTTCGGGGCAGGGAGTGAATGTGCTGAACCTGTTGCTAAATTGTGCCTAGACAATGGTCCATGGTCAGAACGCAGAACCAACAAAAGTCGTTTGACCATTTTTCCAATCTACATATATAGATTCCGATTTTAGTCTACAGTGTCCTGTAAGGATACTAGCTTCCTGTTATACCCTGCACTTAGCCTATCGCAGTTAAGATCCTACAAGGCGTTCCTCTACTTCCTCATTTCCTCATTAGTTTTAATGTCAAATATTTTTACTTAATTTTCGAAAGCTCAAAGCTTTGAAAGTTTACAATTTTTTAATAACCCATTAAAGTAAGCAAACCCTTATTTCTAAAGAATATTTGCCTAATACAATCAAACAAATTGAATACACTGACGTTGGGCATATCTGCTTTAAAGGCATGACTCATGACTAGCGTCGATTTTTCCTGCATGCATAGCATTTTTAAACTTTCTAAATATTTTGTGTAGGCCAGCGACGACCAGTGCTTTTACTTTGTACGCGTTGATATATGTAGTTAAAATTTATAGAAAGCTTGAAATGCTTATCTATGCTCACTACTGACTTAAAGCTCTTCACGAGTCTTTATAAAATGTAAAGAAAGCTTAAAAAACCTAAGCTTTTTTAAACTTTCTATACTTTTTCTGGAATAAGGATCAAAGGGTGAAAAATTTTACTCTGTTGTCAAAAACAGTTTTTTTAATTAAATTAAATTTAAAAAAACATATACATTTTTTTAAACAATAAAAATTAATAAATAAAATAAAATAAAATTATAAAAATAAAAAATGTTATCAAAAAAGGAGGAACAATTACTTACAATTTAAATTAGATTACAAATACTTTTATTAAAAAAAAGAGAATAAACAAAACAATTAAAAAAATTTAATAAGATAGATACTAAAAATGAAAGAAAATAAAAAAATATATTTTTCTTTTTCAAACAATAAAGTCTAAATTTCTTTTTCAAACAATAAAGTAAAAAAAATTATGGAATCAGCTAAGTTTATAGTTATCGAAATTGATCGAGTTACTTATTGAGTTACTGCAACGTATCGAATTATTCAAATTCATCAATGTTTATCGAGTTGTCGAAATTTATAGACACAGAAACTTAGTCGTCGAAATTCAAGTCAAGTTAACGAAATTCACCAAGTTATCGATATTTATTGAACTAACATAATTTATACAGCCAACGAAATTTATCGAGTTATCATAATTCATCGAGTTATTTCAAATTATCGAAATTCCATGGTTATTTAGTTATCACTCCTTATCGAATTGTTTGGTGTTTCCAGAGTGTAACGAGTTATCGAAATTTGTCGATAGCTTTCGAAAAATATGGAGCTATCGAAATTTCTAGAGATATACAAAGTTTATCGAGTTATCGATTTATATCGATAGATATGCATTTTTAAGTTAACGTAATTTATGGAGCACTCTAAATGCGCAGTTATCGAAATTTATCGAAAACTTTCAAAATTATTCGATTTTTCCAAATTTGTTGAGCTATATCGGATTTTAGTGTTATTAAAATTCATTGAATTAGCGATATGTATCAAATTTATCTATAAACTGGAATGTATCGGATCAATTCCATGTCCAGCCAAGGTCCTACAGAGACCTTCAAAGATTTAAAAAATTTTAGTCACTTTTTAGTTCCAAAGCAGGAGAGCTATTTTGTATTTTGTAGTTAAACAGCGTGCTAAGTTAGAAAACCTCGCCAAGTGTCTTAAAAAACTAGAAAAAACGGTCGAATTTCGACAATTACTGGCACTTCTAGTATTTATAAATATTTATAGTTGGCAGTTACAAAATTTGTAAAAGTATATAATTTTAGTCGAATATTTTAAAATCAAGCTTTTAATGTACTTCGTCAATCTTTGTTAGTATACAGTATTCGCCAATCGCGCTGTTGCTTCCTAGTTTTTTAACTTTGTGTTGCAATTTAAATGGATTATAGAAAGTCATAAAAATATCAGCTTAAATCAGTTACACTCCAATTGCACCTGCTTGCAGTTGATTGCTTGTGCGAAAGCTTGTAAATCTGCCACTCAAAAGCCATTTCAAATCGATTTGCATTAAATCAACAATCGCAGCAATGTGGATATGACACTTGCATTAAAATAAAATTAAAATTGCATTAAAAAATATGTCATAATTTTGTGTCATACAAAAATTTTAAAACAAGCGATGAAAAATTGCTATGAAGTTGCTTGCCTTTCACCTTTTAGCGGAAAATACGCAGTTTGAGAGCCATAAAATTCTATGGGTAAATTGAATATAATAAAAATTTGCATAATCAACATATTAGTTTAAAATTATAGTAAATATATAAATATTTTAATAACTAAGTGTAGGCAGTATAGGCGTATGAAAATTGCTAATTGCTTCGGAAGGTGTGAAGTGTAGAGATATATAAGAGTATATTAAATCTTTTTTACGAGCAAAATATTTTTGTATTACAAAAATTTATTTCCCTTTTGATTCCAAAATGCCCTATCAAAATGTCAACAAATTCGTTACTAAAAGCGATTAGCAGCAAGCCCAGCTTAGCGTGTGTGTAGCCAAAAAGTCAATCAATCTCATAATGCACAACAACAACAACAACAAAATGAATGAAAGCTTCGATTAGCCGTTTTTGACGCTGTGACTACCTCGACTGCTTCTACTCTCCCAGCCACGCCAAATCACTGCATGCCAATGCACTACCGACTGTGAACGGCCAGTCAGCTACCAACGACAGCATGCATATCGGTCTGTCTGTCTGTAGGCCAGCCTCTCTATGATTAATTGCAAATATACGCGCCAGAGTCTGCTGTGTATTAAATTTCGAATTTAGTGATAGCTTCCCGCAGATAAGAGGTACACATAATAAACCCGTAATTTGGCACATTTAATTTAAGCCTCCAAAGTTGTGTGGCTACGGCTCAATGGCATTCACATGGATGCTAGCTAGCTACATACATATGTAGCTTATGTGTGACCAAAGACACTCACATACCAACCAATGTTCATAGGCGAGTATATGCCACACTCACATGTGATGTATGTACTTACGATCATGCTTAGCTAAGCTTTGCTTTTCTGCACTCCTTATGCCAGCTGCGGTGAATTACGTGACTTGCATTACACGCCGCCGAAAAAATGAATGAAAAGTATAGCAAAAGCAAGCTTTTGATGATTTTAAATTGCATATCGTTTAACGAATTAAGCTTAGCAAAAAAAAAGAAGAAAGAAAAACTAATAAAAAATCGATGCAAATAGTTTCTGCGAAAAATTGTATGTAATTTCAAGGAAGTTAATAAATTGAATAGCGCCGCCGCAGATTTCAAACTTTTATTTAGCAGCAAATGGAAAATTCACTAAAGTGCTTGCAAAAGTTATATTAGTTGAAGGGGGGGTGGGTGGCGTGATGAGAGATGAAGTAGCATGATGGCGCAAACAATGCATTGTGAAGTGTGTGAAACAATGACGATGTGCTTAGCGGACATGGCGTATACGTAACGTGAATTTCATACATGTATACATTGGGGTGGTCCTTAAATGTAGAAAGAAAATTTTTACATCAATTTCCTAAAGCTTAACCCCTACGTCGATGCTACTATAGTCGAAAATATCACATATCAATTTTGGCCCGGATTGGAGACGGTTAAGGCGTGCGTGGAGACTCAAAAACTCAAAATAATTTTTTTTTTTTTAATTTAATACCCAAACTTTATTTGTAATTTAGTGCTTAATTGTGGTGTAAAATAAATGAATATGAAATTAAGACAAAATTTTCTATGAATTAAAAAAAATTATTCTTGTTAAATTGCTTAATTTAAGTATTATAGGGGAAAAATATGATAAAAATATCTGTTTAATATATTTTTAATTTTTTTATTTTTGTTTAATTTTAATTTTTCGATTCTCCATAGGGTAATCTGTCTATAGTAGAATCGATATTGGATATTATATGAGCAAAAAAAATAAATTTTTGTTTTTTGAGTTTCCACATAGGAATCTGAACTTTTCCCCCTGTGCGACACGCCTTAATGTATGTAACTTTGACTGTACTATTACCGATTGAGGGGGTGAGACTGGAAAAAAATCGTGAATTTGATTTTTTTTAAGTAAGTTGAGGAAAGTAGTTTGTCAAGAGGAGACATTTAGTTTTCTACATACCCTGCAGGGAGTGACGTTAGCTTATACCTAACTTTAGTCTGTTTACGCGAACACTAGTGCTAACTATTAACTGTGTATTTTGTTCGAAAAAAGCTAACTACTTTTGTGGGGCGATGGCCGCAAAATAGCCAGACCTGGATACCTCTGCATTACATGTTAACTAACTTGTAACTAACTACTTTTGGACATAAAATATCAATAAGAAAAACAAAATATTTTTTTGTTTTTTTACTTTTTTATTTACTTATTTATTAACTTATTTATTTACTTTATTTTATTACATTTCATATTTGTTTACATATTCTGCTCTGGGTGGCCCCATATTCGAACACCGTCAGACATAACTTCAAAATGATAGTATAAAATTTCGATCTTCCTTTTATTTGTCCTGAATATGAAAAAGAATCTGCGAAGTTCAGAAAAAAAGTGTATTGAAAGTAATTTTTGTATGAGGATATTTAATAGAAACTTGTAAAGAAAACCAACTCCCGATTGCGTCTGCATGACTCCTGCACGACTTTACAATTCACTTTAAGTTGGTTTTGTCATAGCTAATTAAAAGTGAGCTATTAATCAAAATCTCGCCAAAAAGCTAACTATAAGTTGGTTAGTTTTAACAATTGATAATTTTTCACTGCAGGGTAATTTTCAAGCGGTATTATTATTTGTTCGGTGAGCGAAAAACTTGTTAAAAAGTAGCGTATTTGTGTGTGTGTGTGCATAAGTTAGGGAATAATTTGTATAGAAAAGTATAAAGGAGTGGCGTAGCTAATTTAATTTTTTATTCCCCATATACAGGCGAACTTTTTCAACTTGCATTTTAATGAAGAAGAAGTGTGTCAAATAGGAATTTCTAGTTTTTTTCTTTACTTGAATTCTGAGCAAATTTCATTAACGTAATTTATACCTTGACACACGACATTCATTTAGGAAATAAAGGTGTGAGCTTTATGCTCTTTATGTGGTACTCATGGTTGGTAAGGGTTTAGAATGGCGTCGTAAAACTTAAAGCCCAAATGGCAACTACATAACTGCCGTTTTGGTAGCTTAAATCTCGTAGGACTACAATGAGGAAAAAAAATGAACCATATTTGTTTCAAGCTAAAACCCGTGCTTTAGACAGATTTATTTTTGGAGATTTTTTGGGTTGAATACGATTTCGTTTTGCACTTAACAACTGCGTTTTCGTAATTAAGAAAAACCGAATAAAAAATCATAAATTATATGTATACAGTATGACAAAAGGAAAACGAACATTTCGTATTTGTGTCGAAATGGGTAGTGATACGTTCGGTTTGTTTTCGTACTATGGTAGTAAGCATCTCTGCGCACTCAGCTACAGTACACATTGTACATATTCTTATTACGTATTGTACATATGTACATATTCATACTAGGAGTGCCAGTTACTGTCGAAGTTCGACCGTTTTTTTTTAATTTTTTAAGAGCCTTGGAGAGGTGTTCTAACTTAAGACGTCGTTTAACTTATAAGGTACAAAACTATTCACCGGAAAATCTCCTGCTTTTTAACCAAAACATGAAAATAACCATTTATATCTTTGAAGGTCTTTGGAGAATTTTGGCAGAACTTGAAATTGACCCGATACATTCAAGTTTGTCGATAAATTTCTATAATTTTATACATATCGATAATTTCAAAAATTTCAAAAATATTAAAATCCCATAACTCGACTAATCTCGATAACCGTGCGTCTCGAGAGCTCGATAAATTTCTATAGCTCAAAAATTTCTATATATCGATATAAATCGATAGCACGATAAACTTTGGATACCTACCTCTATAAATTTCGATTACTCGGTTAATTTTTATAACTCCATATTTTTCAAAAGCTTTTGGCCATTTTCAATAACTCGTTACACTCTGGTGACACGATAAAATTTGATAAGCAGTGATAACTCGATAAATTTATATAACCTTAAAATTTCAATAACTCGATATATTTTGTAAATTCCAAAAACTTCGGTTCGATAAATCGACAAATTTCAATAAATCAATAAATATCTATAGTTTCGTTAACTCTATAAATAATGATAATTCAGTAAATATCGATAAGTTTATAAGTTTCATAAACTTGAAAAATTTCGATAGTCCCATACATGTTTATAGCTCGATAACTAACCGTGAGTTTCGGCAACTAAGTTTCTGCGTCTTTAATTTCAACAACTCAATAAACATTGATCAATTTGCATAATTTGATAATCAATAAACATGGATAACTCGATAAATATTGATAACTATAAACTTCGATGATTCGATAAATATCAGATTTTGGTAAGGAAGCTTTAACGGAACCGTAACGTTAAGAAAAGGGTACGGACAAAAGAGGGACCTTACAGCGACATATCTGCTTTGATAATAAGTTTTCGGCAAGAATACTCGTTAGGAGCGAATGGACGACAGAAATTCAAATCTTAATGTCTATATCATACTTCTATTTCATTCTCTTTTAATTTGTTTTGCTAAAAATGTTGCTTTAAGCTTCTGTAATATTGCCATCTATGACATAAATATTTTTCGCTTATCACGCAATTTAATAACCTTGTATTTGTTTCAAATAACAACTTAATTCGATAATTAATCAAAAGAAGTACTCCCCACTACGCGTTACAAGCGAAACCTTAAAAAATGTAGCAAAAAAAAATATCTGGAAATTCCTGCAAATCTTGTCAAACAAGTAATTGCAATTGTGTCGCTTTGCTTGGTGAAGTGATTATAACAAATTTGCCATTATGATGTGATCATAATCACAAACATACATGCACACGAAGAGCAAACAACATAGTGTCATTTTATTTCATATCGAATTACCAGCAAAACAAATTTACACATTCATACACAAAAAAAAAGCTCCCAAAAGCAAAAGAAGCGGGTGTATGAAGAGAACGACAATTCAACAGCTGAGCTGAGGCGTAGAAATCTAAGTCGTTGTCTTCTGAACGGCGTCAACAACCGGCAGTGTTACCTCATTCAGTGTGCGATTTTTTTTCTATATTTATTTTAGCATCTTTTTTTTCTATTTATAAATTTTGATCTTTCTACTTTGCCTGTTTTACTCTGCTTGAAATTAGATTTTTGTGTTGTAAATAATCCCGAAACCTAAAGTTGAAAAAACAAAATCTTTAAAGCATACGCCATAGAAAATGGCCTGCTGAGCAAAGTACGCATGCGCACCCTAGAAATATAAAGAATGAATACGAAATTTGCTTCGCCAACGTGCGAATCAAAAGCATAGCAAACAGAATTATATTTAAATTTTTTTATATTCCAAACTTCACGCCAGGTCATGGTTTGTTTAGCAAAATTCTATGCAGTCAACCTACAACAGCTATATAAATTGCGATAAAATTACTACAATTGAACTAATCGTATGTCTGTTTCGCCAATCAACGAACGCTCCTCCATCGAAATTCTACTGGCCGCTCAAACGTTGGCTATCAGCTGCGCGCATAACAAATTATTTTTTCAATTGTTGCCGTCATTTGATCGATACTTTGATTTTTTCATACATAACTACATACAATCCACAATCTAAATTCACTTTTATGATTCTGTTTTTGTTATGAAAATTGAAATGCAACTCACTTATAATTGACAGCATTTGCGTTCTTGTGTTTGGGCATAGTTAAATGTCAAACTTATAGATATCAGGTATCACATAAGAGATAAATTGTTGCTTTATGGCTGACAATTTCTTATTGAATGTCTTTATTTTGCGTTGAATGGAGTTTACAAGTGTGGAAACGCTCTAATAAAAAATCTGCAAATATTCAAAGCTAAGAATATTATGTTCGCACGCAGTAGTAAAAGAAGCCATTGACTGGATGTTTTTGATTCAGAAAAATTATTATTTTTTTTTTTTGTGGGAAATTAAAAGAAAGTATGTATGTAGATCAAACACTATTGGAAGTTGCCTTTTCTACGCATTTGACGCCGAATAAAGCTTAAAAGCTCAAAAGGTTCCACGATTTTCTTACACTCATTTATTATATTTCATGTAATGTAAAAGAAACTGCAAGATGTTTTCACAATTTTTCGAAAGCTTTGAAAATTCAACTCCCACGAGCACTTTACACAAAAAACTTTGAACCAGAAAAACCTATAAGCGCTATTTTGGTTAAAAGCTTTGAAAGCTTCAGTAGAATTTTTGCTCTTAATAAATTAAAAGCTCACGAAAGCATCAAGAATGCATACTACAACAACCAAAGAGATATTTGAGACACAATTTATGTAAGCAATAGATAGAGGAAGTCGCCAGCTTTCAACCTCCAAATTAT
>NW_023458560.1:62570443-62573908 GCF_013731165.1 Rhagoletis pomonella
GCTTTTTTAAAAACGAAGTAAATTAGTACAAATTGTTAGTAATTTTCATTAGAGTTTGAATAACTCCTTTCACTAAATGGCTTTTAGTAACTTTAACGAGACCTTAACTTATTTTATTTTATTCATTTTAGTGCAGTTTTGACAAAATTTTCTTGCTAAAAAATCTTTTGTTGCACTACTTTATTTTATTCCTTTGATTAAACATGTTATATAAAAGCTTATTTTTAAAAAAATATTTTTTTTACATTACTTTATTTTCTAATTTTTAGTCCATTTATAAAAGCGTTGTATATTAAATAGTTTTATCTTATTTTATGTACAAAATTTTGCAATAGATATTAGAATAATTCAACTTGCAATGAAAGAGAACAGAAGAATATGCAAGCAAAATGATGTTTGCTTACGTTTTGTATAAACATACATATGTACATACATACATATAGCAGCCGTTAATTTCATTTAAAGAAATGGCGTGTCGTCCACTTCCGCTGTAGCATGGCATATATTTAGGCGCAATATTAAAGTTCTTCTGGCGGGGAAACTTCTCGAGTCTTCTAATTGTATCTCCTTGATATGATGCCTACAACGAGGTTCATATCTAGACTAGGTTGATATCTAGAATTTGCCATAAATAGCTTTGCTCTGGTTTTACGTTCTTTGGCAAATTACGCTCTGTTAGCCATAAATTTTACTAATTTTTGACCGACTTTGAATCAAGACCCCTGGACCATATAGGGAATTCATTTATATTTTAAATTGCATTGTCATCGTGATTGGAACTATGCTGAAAATTTCAAGTCTCTAACTTGTCGGGAAGTTAGTTTAAAATCGATTGGAAATTTCCACGATTTGCGCGGGATGACCAAGTTAAATAAAAGCTTATAAAAATAGCTATGAGCACTTTTCGATAGGCAAGTTTATAAATTATATTTGATAAAAAATATGTCTCATCGAGTTATCAGATCGGTGAAGTTCGATCAACCACCGGCTCTTAGACTATTATTAAAGCCGTTTTCACATGGCATTTCTTAAACGACACACATTTTTCGTCATTTCAATGGCAAGTGGTTTCAGCGAGATGTACAGTCCGTTATCCAACTGTGCCACGGGTGTGATCCGCTTGTTACTTTGGCTTAATGGAAATCTTTGAACTACAAAAAGGAACGATCATCGAGTCTTCTAGCGATTTTACCTGATATTAGATACATATGTCTCGTTATGGCAACACACACAAATTTTTGGAATACATACTTGTTGCCAATCGGCAGTCTTTTGGAAGGTTCAACTGAGACCCTTTTTTGGAGTCAAAAATGTCTACATAAGCACAAGACACTTCTTCAGTAGGCTTCCCAATAGGCTATTAGGTAGAAAATAACATATCTGAACAACGTCTGCTTATATCTAATTTTACTGCTACTCGGGATTCTCAACTAAACACGATATTACCAGAAGGTTTCCCTTTCATCCAGCCTCAAAGCTTTTTCAGAGCGCTATCAGCTTTGAGTGAAGTTCTGTATTCAAAAAATCTAAATTTGTCTTACGTAACTATTCGTAATTATAGATATTTATAAGGGAGTTTTAGGTGGCGTGAATTACCAGGGACAATTGCGATCACTTTAATAATAATAGATTGGCGCTTACACATATGTTAGTGTTTGGCCGAGCTTCTCCTCCGATTTGTGGCGTGCGCCTTGATGTTGTCACACAAAGCGGAGGGATCTACAGTTTTACGCCGACTCCGAACGGCGATTGTATTTTTATGAGAAGCTGTTTTTCATGGCAGAAATACACTCGGAGGTTTGCCATTGCCTGTCAAGGGACGACCGCTGTTAAGAAAAAACCTTTTTTCTATATTTTTTGCGATGTTGCTTTGACCAGGGCTTGAACCCAGGCGTGGAAGTGCGCACTGCTTACCACTACACCACAGCGGCCGACGATCACTTTACCAGTGTTTAAGATATGTGGGTGTATATGGACATGGCAGTAAAATTTACTTCCAAAAAAGCAAGGTTGGTTGGAATACACAATTCATAATTCGCAGTCGATTAAAAAAAGTACAAGCTTACATCGCATTACAATACGTTTTTATACCCGAGCGCACTTGCGCACAAGGCAAATGTATACATAAATGATCAGGATAAAAAGAGAAATCGATTAAGCGGTGACTGTCTGTCCGTCCGTGGGTCCGTCCGTCTGTCCGTTCAGTGCACACGATAACTCGAGTAAAAATTAAGATATCGTAACGAAACTTGGTACGTGTACTTCTTTCGGGCGTAGGACGGATGGTATTGAAAATGGGCAAAATCGGACAATAACCACGCCTACCTCCCATATAACGGTATTTTTCAGAAATACGAAAACTGCGATATTTTAGTAAATACTACAGATAATTCACTCAAAATTGATAATTAAATTTAAAATCGGACAATAACCGCGCCCACATCCCATATAACGGTAATTTAGAGAAATACGAAATCTTCGATAAAGCAGTAAATATTAAAGCTAATTTATTCTAAATTGATGCTTGCAGCAATTCTTTACCAAGAAATACGTTTATGATAAAATTTTGGAAAATGGGCGTGGCACCGCCCACTTATGATCACATATATGTATCTCGGTAACCGTTCTATCAATTTATACAAATCTCGGTATGGTTATTGTGCTTGCCACATAAAAGCAAAACGTTCAAAATTATTTAAATCGGACTAAAATTACCGCTTTTCATATAACGGTAAATTTTAGAAATGCTTGAAACTTCAATATTTCGAAATTTAAGGACGCTAGTTTACTCAAAATTGATAAACCCCGGACTACGATGCAGCGGTAGCTTTCGGAAAGGTGGAAAACATATATTTAATATTTGCACCGGGTATTTAATGTTCGGCTCCGCCCGAGCTTAAACTCTCTTACTTGTTTATTTTAACTTTGATGAAATTACTAAGTCCAAGAATTCCGCAGACATAAATTTGAAATTAAATATATAATTCTTTGATGTTTGCCAAATATGCATTTAAATTTTATTTATTTGCCATTTTAAAGTCATATTTGAATATAAACTTTTACTTAGTAGATATCATCATTCCATTTATGACGAAAGTGGTAACCAGAAGAAGATAAATGTTTCTTGGCAAACCGAAAACCGGATTTTAAATTTGTAACAGAGTTGAAATCTAGAACACAGAGATATGTACATATCTTTATACTTCCTGTTTCATACTACAAACAGGCAATACACTCGCTCTCAATCAGAAATGAGGCAGACAGTCATTCTCTTTCACTAAAGCATAGCTGGGCAAAACGCTACTCGCGAGTAGCGTCTGCGTCGCAGCGCTTATACGTATACAGAAACGACGCAGCGAATTTCAATTCAGTCTGCTTTCAGATTTCATGAGAATAACACTATGCTTCGCCGTTGAAAATTTTTATTCGTAATTTTAGCGCGTGGTTGCCACCTATATATGTAAC
>NW_023458560.1:62573918-62583416 GCF_013731165.1 Rhagoletis pomonella
TTGGGTTGAACCGGGCTTGAACCCAGGCCCTTCGGAAAAGTAGCACGCACTGCTAACTGCTACACCACAGCGGCCGCCATGTGCAGTTTGGGTCAAAACTTGCAATAAAGTTTTAGCCAACTTCCCGATGAGCTACAAACTTGAAACTTTAAACTTGGCTCTGAAACCGATATTGCATTTTCATATTAAAGATGAATTTATAATCTTATTTGGTTCATATTTAAAAAGCTTGTTTTAAAAATATAATTTTTTTTTGTTTACTATTAACTAATTGTGTGTAACATTTCCAAGGCCAGCCAATCTTTTGGCCAAAACGCCTACTAAATTAAGTAACATATTTTTATACTTTTTAGAATCAGCTTAAAAAACGCTTTAACATCAAGTTTTTGCGCATCGAGGGATTTTCGCACATTCAAAAATTCACCAAATAAGGCAATACTCATAATAATAATAATAATAATAAACACAAAAGAATGCTGATAATCTCAGTGAGTGGCAATTGCGCCACAGTTTACATAATAAAATTTGTTGGCAAAGTCAACAAAAATGAAATTACACAAACTTCCACATACATAGACTCGTACCGCGGAGAGTACACAAACCAGCGCCTACACATTTACTCTTTTACATGCTGCCGCCATGTACACTAACACTTTCGTACTGCCAAAATGTGGTTTAGTCCCTCTGGTGTTTTCATTCTAACTTCTTTTGCTTTTCTACATCTCATCTTCTACACTTTTCAGTAGTTGGTGTGCCGCCATGTGACAGGATTTTTGGCAGCAAAAGTTAAGATTTATTTTTAATGTATGGCATAAATTAATAATAAAGTACAAAAATTCGCAAAGTAAAGAGTTTTGGCACACTTGCACTGATTTGCCTTGAGAGACTGGATGAGGATTGTGTTCAGGTGGTAATGATGAAGGCATATGTATAAGTAAAAGTGAAAAACACTGCTTAAAATTAATGTTTGTATTAATTTTTGCCAAGAGCAGAAAAGCGCTGCAGTTTAAATGCCAGTCTTGAGTATGAAACTGATGGCTGGCTGAAAGACATTTGAGGTTTAAGTTCTGGTACTGAAATGACTCTAATTAAGGACGAAAATGCTAGAATTATTACATCCACTCAGGAAAGAGGCATATCCCTAGCAATGAAAGGTTGTCCGCAAGTCGGAGTGATCTGCTATGGTACACGAACTACTTTGCCTTTTTAGTGAAAATGGCTTCGACGTTCGGGGCTTTGCGGATAACATTGTCATCCTGTCATGCTCTGAACAAAGTCACCAATTGGTGCAATAACAATGGGTTAGACGTAAACTCTAAGAAGACCAGCATAGTCACTTTCTCCAGGAGAAGAAAAAGGAGCAAATTACTAGAACCAGATAGACTAGAAAAGTTACACTTCTTCGAAGAGGTCAAATATCTAGGATAGACAAGCTCTCATGGAATCCGCACCTAGGCAAAACTATTCAAATAGCCAGGTCACCTCAAAGCTGGTGTGGGACTTCCTTTAGCTTTTAATAACTATCGCCTCCAGTCATGGGCAATAAAGCATCAGATATTCTCACCAGAAACAGGGGCTGCACAAGGATTCATAGGCCTAGGACCTTTTACTGGTCTGACTTGGCGTTCCGTTTTATGTCAACAAAGAGAACCAAAGAATTGTTACAGGTTTTCTTACTGGCCACTGTAGGGTAATGAAACACTTGTCAAACTTGGGAGTTGTTGACTTTGATCAGTGTAGATTGTGCAACATAAAACAGGAAACAGCAGAGCACATTATGAGCCGCTGTGAAGCCCTCTACAGGACAAGACTGCGCACTTTTCGGATCACCGTAATTACCCTGCAGTGAAAAATTACCAATTGTTAAAAATAATCAACTTAGAGTTAGCCTTTTGGCGGGATTTCGATGATGACCTCACTTTTAATTAGCTACGACAAAACCAACTTAAAGTGAGTTGTAAAGTCATGCAGGAGTCATACAGACGTAATCAGTCTTCAGAGTTCAGTTTGGACTTATGAAGTAAAGTTTCTTGGTCATTACCTGAATTAAGGGGGAGGGCAGTATGAATGTGTTTTCATTAAAAATTATTTGCGTAAAACTTGCTGGGTAGGCTGCGGCCATTGGCAACCATCATTTTCCAGATATGTAAAGCAGGGATTACACAATTTGTACAATTGTACAGATTTGTCCATTTTCATTGTTACAGAGTGGTGTTGTTTGGAAATCTTTTACTGAGCTGCACTCATTCTCGATAGAGATTCCTGGAAACTACCACTCTGTGATGTACCTTTCGCCTTCACATCGTTTTTATGAGAAGCTTTTTCATCGCAGAAATACACAGCGAGGTAAGCCATTACCTGATGGGGAGCGACCGACTGGAGATTCAAATTTTGAAGCCGGCAGAGCGTGAAGAACAAATACCACACATGACATTGAGAGGTCATTTTAAACGAATAGGCATTTTTATTATACGTGCAATATAACTATTGAAAAATTTGCATATTCAGTTAAATTTTATATGTGGGCGAAAGCCATCAAGTGCCACACACAGCAATGTGCTAGATAGAGTCTTACGTGCTTCAACAATCATGAAAAAAAGTGCGAATACTCACATCAATGCAAAATGGCATTGCAAAATATTATTGTTGATAATTAAATTGAATTAAGTACACTTAACAAAACTTAGTGGTGCTAATTAAGTGGCCGACTATTAATTTACGGAACGTCCTATAAACGAAATGACGAAGAAATATGTAAAAATATAAGTGCATACACATCTATTAGGGTAGTCTTTAAAATATTAAAATCATGGGGAATCTCTTTATTTTAAGACGAAAGGTAAGAAAAAAAAAAATAAAAATAAAAAAAAAACAAGTAAAGAAGTATAAATTCAGGCGCAACCGAATTTTATATACCCGGGGCAGGTATCAAATATCATCGTTTCAACTTCCTCTAAATTACCGTTGCATGATAAGCAAGGGTGATTTTCTCGATTTCAAACTTTTTCGATAATATGCTGAGCTAGACTTAATGAAAGAATTGAACCAAGTTTGATAGAAACTGATAAAGCGGTTACGAAGATACATCTTTGTAGCCATAAAGTGGGCGGTGCCACGCCCAATTCCTAAAAGTTTATAACAGTCTCATTTATTGTTAATAGATTGTTGTAAGTATTAACTTGGAGCAATTTAGCGTCCTCAGTTATTGAAATATCAGAGTTTTCGTATTTCCGAAATTTCCTGTTATACGGGAAGCGGATGTAATTTTAGTCCGATTTGAATAATTCGCAAGGACTTGCTTTTCCGTACCAAGGTTATTAAGTGCATCGAGTTTGGTAGAAATTGTTAAATCGGTTACTGAGATACACATTTGTGGTCATAAGTGGGTGGCGCCACGCCCATTTTCGAAAACTATCTAATTTGCTGCTAGGTGGCTATTCCAAACACTGATTTTTAGTCAATTAGCTTCAGTAGTTACTAATTTATCGCAGTTTTTGTGTTTCTGTAAATTATCTTTATATGAGAATTGGGCTCGGTTATTGGCCGATTTCAAAGATTTTAAACAGATTTCTTTGCTGGGCCCTAAGCACGGTTTGCACCGAGTTTGGTTAGGATGGGTGAAGGGGCTACTGAGATACAGAATTTCATCTTAAGTGGGCGGGGTCACGCCCATTTTCTAAAAAATTCATAATAATATTATTCTGTATCGAAATTCTACTTCATTTACTAATTTTCAACAATTTAGACCTAATATTTACTGAAATATCGCCCGGGGTTTGTTAAAATTTCCTTTCTCAATTGCAAAATTTCGAAAGAATGTTGACTTTGACCGGCTATAACTCAACGAGTTTGTGAAATCAATAAGTTTCAGTAATATGTCAAATTTGGCAGATTCAAAATAAAATTTCTTTTAGAATTTTTGCGATTTTTTTTTTAATTTAAATTTTTTCAAACCCTGGTTTGTTTAAACAATTCATATTTTCATGGATGCCTTTATTTAGCGCGTACGTAGACCAAAATAAAGGTATCGCTGTACAAAATTTAGATGTGGATATTTTTAAGGACTACCCTCATACCTACACTGCCGGCAAAAAGTATTGGCATAGCTGCTTTTTTACAATATGTGCAACAATTTTTATTATAATATTTTTCCGACAATTTTTTATAAAATTATGGTTGATTCCACAAAAAAAAAACATAAAAATATAATTTGTAACTTTGTGCAAAACTCGCGAAAATTCAGAAAAATTTCATGCAAATTTTTAAATTTTAAACAGAGTATGCAGATTTGTTGCCCATTAAATTCCACTATAAAAAATGCAAGTTCGGAGTTAATCGAAAATTGCATTGAATTTTGAGATTTATTTTTTGTTGAAGCTGGTTTGCATTTTTCCCATATAAAGTATTTTCGTCATTTTTTTTTTTTGTATGGAAGAGACAGCGTGAAAAATAATCAAGGGTAATTCGTAGCTACTTAGAACTTCTACTTTAATACACTCAAATTCATTGGGCTACAAGACTGCATACTAAAAAAAATTCTAAAAAATCTGATTAAAAAGTTGAAAATTTAATGAAGTTTTTTATTTTTAAGTTTTTTGTTGTGGAATGAACCATATTTTTATAAACAATTTTCGGAAAAATATTACAATGAAAATTGTTGTATATATTATAAAAAAGCAGCTGTGCCAATACTTTTTGCCGGCAGTGTATGTACATATTTATGCATGTCAATAAATGGGTACATGAATAAACATGAAATTTATTGTCAAGCACACTTGACTAGCACACCAAGCATATTGAAATGTTAATTGTAATAAAGAGATTAAACCATGTATAAATTAATTATTTCTTTGCCGTAAATGAAGTATTTTTATGATGGAGGAGGCAAGTTGGGTATGGATAGGATTTTTTATAAGCGTATACTTGCTGTTCGAAGTTGTTGAAATTGGCTTTCGATTTAATTTTGTGTTGGAGGTACATACCTGGAATGAGAAGAGAAAGTAAGCAGAATTAGTTTTCAGAATTTCATAAAATATAAAAATTGGTTAAAAGAATTTCTTAAAATATAAAAATTGTATTATGAAACAATCTGATAAATAAATTTGCATGTAGGTACTCAGTAAGTAGTGAGGAGTACACCATCGCAAGCAACCAAGAATTTCCCACCAAATCCCGATTTATTCGTTGTTACATAAGCAAATTTTCTCACGTAAATAAGAAAGATGAGGTAAGTAGACAATATTTATTTTTCTGCAAATTAAAATAGAATTTCTAAGTAGACGCGAAGCACACAGAACGAAGCTAATGTCCAATGTCCAACACCAGACCAGGCTTTGCTTTTTCGCAGCGTACGATATTTGCATACCGGCCAAGAAAGAGTAGGCGATTAATCAGCCAAAGCGCGATAAGGCATTGACAGTTTCAGCTAGCTCTGTGCCAAATGTGAAAAATACACAAAAACGCGAACTGAATCGCTAATCAAATTTAATAAATAACTATTAAAAAATATATTTTTTTAACTGGTAAATAAACGACAGTGCAAAAATAAGAAATACATATTTAAATTTGCAAAAAAAATGGCGTGAAAAGTTAGAATTGGCAAAAGATATGTGAGCGAAGGAAAAAGTATAAATAAATATAATGACGACGAAAAAGCAAATCGAATCAAAGCGAATTAGATTAGACCAAGAATTCTGACCAAGTTATGTACATGTTATCACATCACATCATAAGTACTCATGCCGCACCATGTGATGTACGTTTTCCATTTTATTCCAAGCTACTTGGAATCGCTACTTTTGAACCGCTACTGCACCGACTCCTAGGTAAGTATGTAGCTACTCTATTAACCCGTTGTAGTGCACATGGTAGTGCAGAGTCGAACCAGTCGGAAGCAGAATAGCGAAAAACTACGACAGAGGGCGCCCTTAAATCACGCAAGTGACTACTTTAGTAACTCCCGGTAGTGCAGAGAGAGCCGACGTTGACTACCGCCTAGGACATTGCCTTGTAAAAGTAATCGATGAAATACACTGCAAGTAGTCGGTCGGTAATTGACGGAGTTTACCAGGTAGCTACCGATTCATCAGTCCTGTACTCGCTCCCCCGTACTGCAGGGTATTGATATGAGTAGGTATCGATACTACTTCCAAGTTTAAAGTATCGATACCTGCATGGTATCGTTTCATCCCTAGCAATAATATGTCTTGGAATGTAATTATTCCGGTTATTTCAAGTCATTGTGAAGGGAAAATTTGTACGCTTTCAATTATGACTATTTCTAAACATTTAGTAACTGTTGGACTACAAAAATACGAAATAAGTAACAACTCCTAAGTAGTTAGACGAAAAAAAACTCCATTTGTATTGCTGAACATGGACACAAAACGAAAAGTGCCGTCATTTCACATAAAAGCATCACTAAATTAACGAGAGTTTTTGACTTATGCCAATATTCACTATAAATGTGAGACATGTGCCACTGTTCAGCAGTAAGGGTTGGCTACTTCGGTTTTGTGACAAATGGCAAAATTGCGCCTCTGTCGGATCAGTAACAACTAAGCATATGTCGATTTGCCACAGAAAAACATGGCATTTTAGGTTGTGCCGTTATTGCAGAGTACCATCGATATGTATATACAACTTAAAACTTTCCGAGATTTTTTACCTAAAAAAACGGTACATTCAACAGCAATCTGTCGAATGCCGGAAAGATTAAAATTTTTTCGAACGCCCACCAAGTTTGTAAAACGTAAAATCTACAACAAATTCTCAAGTACAACACTTGTAAATATAACGCTTATCGAAGTGATTATCCAAACTAAACAAGACGACTACACCATTTTGGTCAAAGAATGTTAATAACCAAAATTATAAACAATGGCAATTGCGCTAAAGCAAACAAAGCAGTTCGAAGTGCTCACAGAACTGTCAAATATTTGACAAGTTTCAAAAGAACAAAAGAAGCCGCTAAACAGCAACATGCATGGTGGTGTTGGCAGCAACAACAGCCAAATTGCTAACAACCCAACTTTGCTGCGGGTAAACTATTTAAATTACTCGTTAGACGTTAATCATTTACGAAAGAACAAAAAAAAACATATTTAACAATTTCAACACAACGAGCAATGTTAAATACTTGCGCAACTCTTAAGCACAGTTTAAAACTGGCTCTTTCAAAACAATCTGAAAGAATACTGGCTAGCATTTACGTATTCGTATGTAGGCATTTTTGGCAAAGCAGCATTAGTTTAGAAAAAAGTAGGTAAACAAAAGTTTGAATCACGAAGCGCATGAAGAAAACCTGTTAAATATTTAGACTAAATATGAGTGTATACTTTTGTATTTTTATTTTTTTTTCAAGTCGATATTTACATATTTATGTTCGTGGGTTGCGCTACATGCCACAAGTGGGCTATGCTGCAAATACATATGTAAATACATACATATGTGGACATTCTAAATTATGCTGAGCAAAATATTTGTACAGAGAAAAAAATGTATACAAAATTGGCATCATAAGTATGGTGGTTGTTTTTTCGTTTTGCTGATGCAAATAGTTTAGGGTTCGCTAACTTGGAATTAAAATAAAACAAAGTTGGAAAAGAATTAAAAACTTAAAAAAAAAATTTACAAAATAATTAAATTAAACTAACTAAAATTAAATTAAACTAATTAAAATTAAATTAAGTTAATTAAAACTAAATCAATAAAAAATTTAATACAATAAAATGAAAAAACGTACAAAAATTAAATCAATTTTATTCAAGTAGTCATGAAATCAAATAAAAATAAATAAATTTCAAAGAAAAAAATTTAATTAATAAGAAATTAAAAAAGGAAAAAATACAAAAAAAAGAAATGTCTTTAATTAAATTAAATAATACAAAAAGCATTTAAACCATCTTAATTAAATAATATAGATAATTAGAAAAAGAAAAACTAAAAACATTAATACAAAAAAAAAATTAAATAAAGAAAGAATCCGAAAACAGAAGCGTGTTGCGGATGTAGCCTAAAGATCCTGAAACAAAGTTGAGCTGGATCCACTACAACTCACCAAAGAGCGGGCAGTCAAACGTATTCTGTCGAACTGCGCAAGAGAAGGCTTTGTTTGGCAAAGTAAAATTCTGATCATCCAAGAACATCGAAAAGCTGGAATCCCAGCTACTCCTTTACTCCAGATGTGTTATAAAGAAGGTACTTGTTTTCGAAAAAAAAAAAAAAAAATATACATATCCCAGCAGCAAAGAAACCTGAGGTACCTGTATTATTCATTTCTATTCTATAAATTCAATTCAATTCATTTTGTCCGGTAAGTCTTTCATTACACCTACGAGGACACCAACACCAATGTATTTTGCACAAAAATTCATAAGGAGGTACGCTTTACGGGCTTCCTCCTACCCAACCTGAACTGAGCCAACGAGTTAACCTCTTCGACCGCTGCATAGTGGTTCAAAACTGGCATTTAGTGTTCACATTTCACTGGAGCCTTAATTCTTCACTCAATTTGATAATTTTTTTTTTTAATAAAAGCTAATAAAATTTGCAAGATAGCAGTTGACCCCAATTTTTGAATCTCTGTTTGTTTGTATTAAATTTTTTAGAGCAAAGTGCAGAAAAAATAGCAATTTAAATAATAAATGTTACATAATAAAAACTAGTTGAAAAAAATTGTAGGGTTCCCCAAAACGAAAAGAAATTTGAAATGTTTAAGACAGAATCTCGCGAAAATTAAAAGAAAAAAATTGAGTTTTTAAAAAAATGTAGGGTATCATTAAATATTTGTGTAATAAAGTGCAATTTGCGAAAAAAGAATAATAACAATTTTGGTGATTTTTTTTTAATTTCAATGGTCTCTTGCACATTTTATAAGCTTTAATTTAAAAAATAAAATAAAATTAATCAAATTGAGTGAAAAATGAAGACTCCAGTGAATTGTGAACACTAAATGGCAGTTTTGAACCACTGTGCGCTGTTGCCTAAGTATTCTTGATTATTCAATGTTAATTTTAAAATCGAAAACTTTAAAAACTTTGGCTCAGAATTTAAGGCACAACCCGGTCTTTGAAGTTCATGCCCCTCAAAAATTTCTAGTTAAAAATGCAAACCAAAAGTACAGTTTTAACTCTTATCCGAGTAATAAATGAAAGGTTCTACACATTCACGATTATTTACTATAGAACTTTGTAAAATACTAAGTTCCAATTTCAACAATTCTTCTTTTAAAATTGATTTCCTGTGTTTGATATCTGTTTTAACAGAATTTGAGAAGCACAAAAGTTATTCGAAAAACTATGCCGAAAAACACCAAACGATCAAAATCAGTTTGGAAATTCGGCACGTAACTTAAAAAGTTTACTAACACATTTGCATACTGAACTGACACGCACTCGTGTTCGCGCGCTGAGTATGTAAATTTATCTTGCCTTCATTAGCCAGTGGGAGGACAGTCAGTCACGTCCTTGAACGCAGTCACGAATTGTGCGCAGCATA
>NW_023458560.1:62583426-62589475 GCF_013731165.1 Rhagoletis pomonella
CCCATTCAATTTAAGTATAATATTGTGGGCTTCAAGCGGCTGGGAATTCGCGTTGATTTTTGAGAACTTTTTTTTGATGACGGTGCGCTCGTTTCGACTATTTGGAGGCAGGTGGAAAGAATTGTTAACGTGCACCGATTCTGCTGAAACTTGGCATGTGCTGTAATTTTTTATAGGATTAGGGAATTATGAAATATGGTAAAGATGGGCTCATTGCCATGCCTTCCACCCTTCTGGGCGGAAAGGTTTAATTTAATCCGATTTCGATGAAATTAAGTTTGCACTATCTCTTTTATTAGGAAAACATAAGTTTAAAAAAATAATATAAAAAAAACTTTTTAATATACAACGCTTTTATAAATGGACTAAAAAGTAGAAAATAATATTTCTCAGTCCCATAGAATTTGTTTTGATAACTTTTGATTTTGAAATTTTAGCAAAAGTCATTGGCTGAATTTCTTTATTCATTCTGAACGTTTGGAATAAACTTTTTTGTTTACTTATTCTTTAGAACGTTCCTGATGATATGTTAATGTATATTTCAAACACATTCTGTTTATTCCGGCTGTGAAATGAGATTATCCGGAATGTATAAAGAAACGCAGCCATTATAAACAATCTATGAAATTGAAAATGAAAAACGTGGAGCGCATGCAATACAAAGCATTCGATTTAATTGACAATAGTCAAACTACACAACGTAGACCTAAAATTTCTACAGCGAAAGTAGAACTTTGAAATCGATTTTAAGCGGTCGTTATTCATATACCCACATACATACATACATATATTACTTTTCATATCAATTCAAGTGTATTACATGCGCCCCACACTTTTCATTTTCAATTTCATAGATTGTTTATAATGACTTTTGCTAAAATTTCAAAATCAAAAGTTATCAAAACAAATTCTATGGGACTGAGAAATATTATTTTCTACTTTTTAGTCCATTTATAAAAGCGTTGTATATTAAAAAGTTTTTTTTATATTATTTATTTTCTACTTTTTAGTCCTGTCTGAATAAAATTTTGCAATAGATATTAAAATAATTCAACGATATTAATAGAAAGGTGCACACACATGCATTTACATATGTATGTACATACAAACGAGCACCAATTAATTTTATTTAAAGAAATGGCGAGTCGTCTATTTCCGCTGTAGCAAAAAAAGTTGATGAAAGCGTTGTAATATGGGCAGATTGGTTGACTATAATGTCTACATGTCGAAAAAAAAATGGGCTCACTCAATAAATGTGACACACTTTTGGTTAATTTTTGTTTTCTGTCTTCCACTCTGAGAAATACAAGGTTATACTTAAAAATTACACACAATTCTCCCAATTCTTGGACTGATTGTTTAATTTTTCAAAAAATTATTTTCTCGAAATTACGCAAAAATAAGCTGAAAATTTAAAAATTGAGAAAATCGAATATTACATATATATGTATTTGCAGTCGCGGGGGTCAAGGCTCTTGATATTGCTTCATACGTGTTGTAATGTTCTGAGTCAGGAGCGGATGGCTCAAGACCGACCATACGTGGCGACGAGTCACACCCTGCGAGAGGTGCCCCTGCTTTTACTGAATATGGCGGATCTAGAGAGGACAACTCGATAAAACCCGTAATTCCGAGTGTCATCCGTACCGTGCTTATGGGATGAATGGCACTACGTAAGTGTGTCTTATAACGGTGGCCTCCAGATACCTGGCGTCCTCTGGTTGTAAGAAGTCTTGCTCGGGATATTGGGGGCTATGTCCCAGCTGACATCCCTTCCCCCATACTTGTGGGACACACATGAACAGTAAAAATAATATAAATCAAAAGCCAGAAGGAGCTGCACAGCTCCAAACAATGGCCAATGCTGGCCTTTCGACTTCTGTCGAAACAGAAACCATCGCTACAGAACTACTGGGGGCGCATAGTCCCTCGTATAACGTAGAGATGGTGGATACTAGCGTGAGACAGGATGCAAGTCCCGTCAGAACGCTATCTGATATCTCGCCGGAGGATGAGCAGAAGTTGCTTGCCTCTCCGGTGAACAACCCATCTCACCAAGCTCGAGAGCGGGAGCGGCTTAGCGGAGCCGGTCGGAAACGCCTCAAGCGGTACATAGAAAGGGGAATGAGCTATGAGCAGGCTAGAGAAAAAGCCAAAGAACCCGTTGGCCCACCACGGAGGGAAAAGAAAACTCTCCAAAAAAGACCTAGGTCTGATAGCTCTACCCCGCAGAGGCGATCCCCGAAGAAATTTGCCAAATCCAGTGAGGGATCTGCAGGGGGCAGGCCAGCTGGGACTGCATCTGTGCCCACCGGGGAGGCAACTGTGCCGCATGCACCTGCAGATTGTCGCGGGGAGCCGGTTTCATTTAGGGATGCACTGTGCGGAGTGAAGCTGGGTTTAGTCCCAGAGGACTATCCAACCACAGTGTGGTCAACGGATGAGCTCAAAGCTATCCAAAATGCCATCCTCAGGGCGGTCAGGAGCAACACAGTTAGCGCTGTAAAGCCTATCTTCAAGGGTTGCACCTTCCACTCGGGATGGCTATCCATCAGTTGCAGAGATGCTGCGACCGCGGGGTGGATACGGAACACTGTTCCAAAGCTGGCACCATGGAAGGGGGCGAAGATGAAAGTGGTCGAGGAGGCAGAAACACCTCGCCGCATCATTCTTGTGGGACTCTTCCCGGAGCTGGACAGCTCTGCCAGTGAGGATGCGCTCAGTCTGCTTCAGGCACAGAATGACGGCCTGAGAATTCCGGACTGGCGCATTCTGAATCGAGTACGCAGGTCAACAATGGCGGAAATCACCATTGCAGTTGACCCTTTATCAGCGGACACGCTAAAGCACCGCGGGAACGTGGTAAACTATGGCTTTGGCGTAGTAAAACTTAGGGAGAAACCCAAACCGTCGATGCCCGTGGTAGACAAAGATGCCGCCGACACCGAATACCCTAACTCGGAGGAGCAACCTTGCTGCTCCAAAGACGTCATCGTAGCTCCCAGGCAGCTACCCAATGACACGCAAGTGCAGCAGAATCATCGGAGGTTGGCACAGAGCTACACGTAGCATACAAAGCTCCAACAACGCCTCCGAAAACAGCAACAACAACATGCCCGACCCTACAACAGGTGCTGGAAGAAGCCCAAGAAAGCGTCGGACCCATCGCATCCCCAAAGCCTGCAAAACGGCCACCACTACATGGCAGCTCCAAAGCGTCTATGTCCAGCCGCAAAGGCAAGGGAGATGCAAGGACGGCCGAAGAAGCGGTCTTGCTGAAGGGCAACAGGGGGAAGAAGGTGGCTGCTCGCGGCCGAAAAGACCGCAAGTAATGGCACCTCACCCCAAAAACTCCACAAATATGAGGCACATTAAATGCCTCCAAGTGAACCTTCACCACGCGAAAGCAGCATCGGATGTTTTACATAGGAGGTTCACAAACGAAGGTTTAGGTGTAGCCTTCATCCAGGAACCCTGGATATTAAGAGGTGACGTCAAAGGCCTTAATATAAAGGACGGTAAGATCATCTATGCCGCCAGCCGTCGCCCAAGAGCGGCGATGCTATTATGTAACAAACTAACGTTTCTCCCTCTTTCACAGTTCATTACGGCAGATCTCGTTGCGGTATGGGCCAAAATTCCTACTCCTAGGGGGGTGCAAGAGGCAGTACTTGCCTCCGCGTACTTCCCGGGTGAGGAGGAGATAGCCCCGACACCTGAGGTAAAGGCGCTTACGGATCACTGCCGGCAGAGTGGTATACCCTGGATCCTCTGCTGTGATGCAAATGTCCATAGCACTGTCTGGGGGAGCACCGACACCAACAAAAGGGGTGAGTACCTCCTTGAGTTTATAAGTAGTTATAATATAAGTATTATAAACCATGGCAATGAACCAACGTTCAGGAACGCTATTAGAGGGGAAGTCTTAGATCTTACTCTAAGTAGTCAGAACATGGCAGCGTCTGTCACAAACTGGCGCGTCTCAGGGGAGGTATCAATGTCGGACCATATGCACATAGAATTCGACATTGGCCACTTTCCTGAGCATGAACTAGTTTTTAGAAATCCCAGAAAAACGAACTGGGAATTCTTTCGCTTTATCATGGAAGAAGGTGGAAACAGCCATGGTGGTCAAATTACGACTGCGCACGAGCTTGAAACTGAAGCTGAACAGCTTCATTCAGACATTGGAATAGCTTTCAATAGTAGCTGTCCCCAAGGAAAGGTAAAATCCAAACGTGATGTGCCTTGGTGGAGCAAGAAGCTTGAGCAAATGAGATGCCAAGCCAGAAAACTATTCAATAGAGCAAAGAATACGGGTGATTGGAATCCGTACAAACTTGCACTAACTTCTTACAACAAAGAATTGCAGAAATCCAAAAGAGCTAGCTGGCGAAACCACTGCGAGGAAATAAAGAGCCTCCCAGAGGCAGTACGCCTCCAAAAAGCTCTAAATAGGGAACACAAAAATACGATCGGCACTCTAAAGAAACCAGATGGTAGTTATACTCAGCATCCGGGAGAGACTTGCAGACTTCTGCTAGACACTCACTTCCCGGGCTGCAAAGCGGGCTATTATCTACCGGAATTGGGTGTCCCACCACTGAATAAGAACCAATTTGCCTATCAACCAGGCAAGTCCACTGAGACTGCCATTCACAGCCTTACATCGAAAATCGAAAAGGCTCTGGAGTCTAAGAACATAGCCCTTTGTGCCTTCATTGACATTTCAGGGGCTTTTGACAACACGTCATACAGGGCAATAAGAGATGCCCTGATATGCAAGGGAGTGAGCCCCCTCATAATAAATTGGGTGCTTTCTATGCTAAAAACAAGGAAGATCAGGATGGAGCTGGGAGGCACGAAAGAATCCGTTTACCCGGAGGAAAAAGTTATCCATGACAGAATTGACTCTGGGCGGCACTAGAATAGGGCTCTCAAATGAAGCAAAATACCTGGGGGTGTGGCTAGATAAGACACTCACCTGGAATGTACATTTGGATGCAACCGTAAACAAGGCAATGAGAGCCTTCTTCGCATGCAAGCGACTTTACGGGAAGACATGGGGACTCTCCCCCAAAATGACTTACTGGTCATTCAACACAGTTGTGAAGCCGATAGTCACCTATGCATCCTTGGCATGGTGGACAAAAGCGACACAAAGAACTGCTAGTGCAAAACTAAGCAAACTACACCGAATGGTGTGCATTGGTATAACAGGGGCTATGCGGACCTGTCCTGCTGATGCACTTAGTGCTCTTGTAGGCATACCGCCCTTCCCAATTCTAATAGAGAGGGAGGCCAGTCTCTCGGCACTGAGAATCCTAAACACTTCCGAGTTAAAAACCGGAAACATGACAGGTCATATGAAGGTCCTTATGAAATTCACAAATGACCCCATAATGCATATGAGGGACTCAGTAGCTCCGATACTAGTAATTTCTAGGAATTTCAAGGTATCTATTGCGGACCGAGCATCCTGGAGCACAGGAAACCCCTACATCAAACCCGGAGCTGAAGTTTGGTACACTGACGGATCAAAACTTGAAGATGGAAAAACTGGAGCTGGTATATTTGGGCCGAATTTTAAAAGATCGATACCAATGGGCAGCTACCCCACCATTTTCCAAGCAGAGATTCATGCGATCGATATCTGTGGCAGAGAATGCCTCAGAAGAGGCACATCCTCTAAAAACATCTGCATTATGTCGGACAGTCAGGCTGCCTTGCTAGCACTGAGGTCCCACATAATAACATCCAAACTAGTGTACGACTGCCTCAACACCTTAAACGGTCTTGGAAGCAAGAACACAGTATTACTGGGCTGGGTGCCGGGGAACGAGGGCCATGACGGCAATGAACAGGCGGACCGCCTAGCAAAACACGGAGCTACCACACTATTCCATGGCCCGGAACCCTTCTGCGGGCTCACCAAAGCCCACCTAAGGGAGGTCATAAACAAGTGGGTCGACAAAAAAATTCGAAAGGCACTGGAATGAATATCCGGGGCAAAGACAAGCTAAGCGGTTCATCTGTCCATCACAAGAAG
>NW_023458560.1:62589575-62636944 GCF_013731165.1 Rhagoletis pomonella
GCCAGAACACATCCTTTGTGAATGTGTTGCTCTCGCTAGACGCAGACACGCTCACCTAGGTGGTACAACACTTAATCCATTCGAAATATGGAACAAAAAGCCCACCGAAGTGCTAGCTTATATTAAAAGCCTTCATATATAGGGTAAAAGGCCACGCACAATAGACTACCTTAGAGGTCGCAGTGCTCAAGGCTCATAATAATAATAATAATAATTTGCAGTCGCGCAAAAAGATTCAGATATATGCCCAAAAACTGCATTCAAAACTTGACGAACCAGTACTCGCAGTTTTTTTTTTACTAATAATCTTTAGCATATACATTAGCGTGGGCCGAAAATCTGCTTTTTTAGAATTTTGAGTGATAATAGAAAACATATAGTTCATTATACAATCTGTGTTAAATATGACAATTTTTGGTCAATATTTTAGGCTCGACCAAGTCCACCAAAGTTCAAGTGATAAAAATTTTTTTTCTTAGCTTACTTCGATTCTCTACAAAAAAGGTCCATATACCAAATTATGTAGGAATAAGTAATACTTTTGAAAATCACATCAAGTAAAAAATGTATTTATTAATTTTTATTTTTTGAGCCCATGGAACTTTGGTGGACTTGGGCGAGCCTAAGATATTGACTAAAAATTGTCATATCTCACACATTTTAGAATATAATGAACCATATTTTTGCTATTACAAATCAAAATTCTAAAAAAGCGGATTTGCGGTCCACGCTAATTTGCATTTCCCAGTTATTTATTTTTTTTTTTTATTAGAAAAAGAGGAAAATCTCGTGAATCCACTTGCCCTATATTTTTTTATTATTTTTTTTTATTTTTTTAAGTGTACCATTCGCAGAGAGTGGGTTCATGATGTGAAATTTTGTATTTCTGACTTTTACTTTACTTAAAAAAAAAAGTCAAAACTTATTAGAAGTAGTGTCCCTAATTATGTGGCCATCACTGTATTCACTTACATATGTACATATGTAGTATATCAAAGTGGTCAGTCACAAAAGCAACAGTTGTCTCATTTAATAAGGGTCAATCACCGGTAGTGAAGTAGACACAAAACAAACGGCACATTCAAGAGCGAGTTGTGTGGAAATCTACGAAAGAATTGTACATACATAAATATGTATATGTTTGCTTTACATGTGTTAACAGTTAAAAAAAACGGTGTACAAAGGCACATTAAACAGGTAGTATCAGTAGAGCAAAAACAACATTTGCGTTTATTTTGTTGTTGCTTCTGGTATCGAAAGTGTCAACAAATGTTCTGAATTTTTTCTTCTAAATCAAAGGGTGCCATGTGAAATACATAAATAATAAAAAAATGAAATTGGAAAAAATAAAAATTGTGGCAACTTTCTTTCCTAGTAAATTTGTTTGCTTCTCGAAGCATTGATCCATCCTTTACAAGGGCCAGTAATCAGCGGTTGTGCTGCTGAGTTGGGCGAACGTTCCAAAAGCTGCTTTCAATCGCTTGTTTTGTATGGAAAAAGGTTTCACATGCAAATGGATTTTAACAATTCAGAATTTTTGTGAGAAAAAATTAAAAATATTTGACATTTTCGAGACCAAATAATTTGAAAATAAATCAAATCAGCTGCTCTACTGATACTACCTGTTGAATGCACCTTGCGGTGTACATAAATACCTACATATCATATGTGAATGAAAAAAAATCACGCCCAACACTCGGCCTTTTATGTAGTCAACAAAAAACAAAAACATTAACTCTTTGCGTGGTAACTTGATCTAAATGCTTCTGGTCTTACATTGTTTCTTCATTTCGCACTCATTCATAATTGCGCTAATGTTACAATTAAGTAAACTTTTGTCCAACCATGTCTCAGTCCGTCCACCCGCTAATTACCACATCAACAATACTTTTTCGCCTTTTGCTGTCCGTTTTTCAACTCAAGCGAGCATTTTTTGCCATTTTGTCACCTTGTCAAGTGTTAGCGGAAATTGTCTTTATTTTAGCTGCCCATTACATTTAATAAGTAAGTACTTCATTGTTTCCAATTGTTGCTTCTTGTCAGATGCCTAAAGCACTACGTATGTATGACTGACTGCCGCTGGCCAAACGTTAAGGTCAATGTTAATTGTGACGACTACAGCAAGTCCAATGGTGCGTCCCTCTACTTTGCTCCATTTCGGTATGTGGAAGTGTGCACTTTATTTTTTTTTTTCGTAAGAATGAGGAAATATGACATTTGTTTTCGTAATTATTTAGGTGATGTCACAATGTTCAGCTTATTCTTTTTCCTTGTCTTTTGTTCGAAAGCATAAATTGGCGCTAAGGTCAAAGAGCAACACTTACAGTATTTAGTTCCGAGTTTTAAATGTGGATAGTAATGGGACTATTTAAATGTAAGTGTGTTAGTACATACATACTTATTTAGCAGGTGTGCACGTCACTTCCCCTGTAGTGCAAAATATGAACTAATAAAGCAAACATGTCTGCTTCGGAGCTGGTACGACACACAGTATATCAGGGGTGCTCACTTCGAGAGTAGCGACGTTCCTTGTATACTGAAGACATTTGTTTCTATGCTTCACCTACAACACTGTCATTGTCCTTTACAAAATTCGGAGTCGAGAAACCCCTTCGTTATATCTTCCTGTATGAGCACTGTTCTTTTCAATCTGTAGTTTAAGGTCTCGAGGTTTTAAGCCGCCTCCGAACGGCACACGGTATTCAGGGCAGTATTATACTCGGAGGTCTGTCATAGCCTGCCGTGAAGAGACAGCTGTGAAAAGATTTTCGGATGCTACTCAGACCAACCTACGCCCTACTTCTTGTGAGCAAGTACCTCTTACACTGGCCATTTGGGTCATCACGTAATTCATGGCCTTCAGGATTGCAAATACCTCAGTTTAGCAAACAGAAGCATATCTCAGCCTTAGTGTTGGTATTGAATCAGCATTCAACCTCCGGGAACTGAACATTCTAAAATCTCTTCAACAAAAGTAATGGTGGCGTAGTATCCTGTGGCATTGAAAAGACACAAGTGCTCAAATCTCTTCCGCCAGCAATTTCCGCCTCGCCCCACTCAGTGCTGTTCCAACACCCGTTTTTTTGGCAGGTGGTCTTTAAGACTTCCTCACGTAATTATAAAGATACAAAGTAACGTTAAGTGTAGCAGTGCCTCAAGAGTAGCACCAGGTGTAGGGAAAGCTTCCGTACAGCACGTCCATCGTTGTTTGAAGTTCATCAAGTAGATTTGCCATCTATCGATTGAGATTATCCTTCGCCAAATCAATATTACTGACGCATAGCAGATTATGGGTCTGTTCATAGACGTATAAATCCAGAGTATTCCCCTTGGCTCATCTTTATATTAAAAATTTCATTCCAAAACTGTAATCTACTTTATTGCATAAATTTTAGAATGCTGTAATGACCACTTTTTATATACATAACTCATTTTACTAGAATCCTGAAAAGCTTCTGATTGCCTAAATACTTTAAATGATTCTTTACATAAAACGAAAAGAATTCAAAAAAATCAACAACAGTTTTTATAAATGGCAATTGTTAAAAAAAAATTAATCAACGGGAATTTATAGCTGGACCTTGTTGGTTATACTAACAGGGCAATTCCGGCTAAGATAGTAAAAAGTAGAAAGGCTTTTGTTATTCTATCACAAAAGTTTTAGGAAAAAAGCTCTCTCATTCACCACTCGTGGTGAAAATTTATTTATTTATTTAAGAGAAAGCACTTGTATATAATTTAGCTCGCGTTGCTCCAATAGTCGGAATGGCCGAGTGAGCAAAGCACTCGCGTGAAATTCGAGAGATCCGAGCAGCGGATTTATTCATTTTTTAGTTTAAATATTTTTTTCTTTTTGGAATAATTTTTTTTTTATTGCATTGTTTTAGAAAGAAAAAGATATATTTTTTAATTTCATTTAATTTGACTTTGACTTTAATTTTATGTATTTTTTTCTTTTCAAATAAATTTTTTTAATTTAGTTTTGCTTTTAGTTCTTAGATGTTATTCTTTAAAAAGAAAAACTTTTTTTTTAACCCTCATACGATCTTCGGGTGAAAATTCACCCATTTTGAGAAGTAAAGCCAAGTACTTTTCAAATTATGAAGTAAAAAAGTATCACGTTTAATGTATTTGTCAGTAATATTATTTTAATTTTTTTAAGTACTTTTTTCTTCTTTTTGATTTTTTTTGTAATTTGATAAAATTTTTAAACAGATTTTTAGTTATTTTTAATTATTTTTTCTCTTTTCTAAATGAAATTTTCTTTTTTATTAGGTTTTATTTTTTCAAAAAGAAAAATATATGTAGGTATATAAATTTTTTGAAGTTAATTTAATTTTTAAAAAACTTATTGGTAAAAATCGAACAGCATAACGCTAAGACCTCTCGTTAGTAGATCTTTCAATTACAGCCGATTTCTCAGTGGATGTTTAATTATAATCCAAAGATTATCTCTTCTTATCAGTTTCTCAGTGTACTTAATAGATGATTAACTCATAGTCAGTTCGCGAACATTGGGCAGTTAACTATTGATTTACTTATTATTTGTTAACTTATAGTTATTTATCAACTGAGAAATCGGCGGTTAGTCTTTCGAAAGACAGTAAAGACCTTCCAATATAGTTGCCACAATTGACAATTGTCTTACGAAACACTTTTGTCTTTCGCAAGACTGTGGGGAGTTTAAAGACAGTTGCCAGAATCGCCCTGTAATATTTAATGGGCCATAAAACTGTTCTAAAAATTCAGATTAAAAAGTTGCTTGGCTAAAGCGCAAAAAAATATTTTTACATAACAATAACAAAAAATTGTTTACTTGAAAAACATGGTTAATATTAAAAAAATCACCAAGTGGTTTTTGAGCCACTGTAGTTGTGCATAATAACTCCAGTTGAAGTTTTTTCAAATGATGAAGTTTCGTAGGTGTCATTAGTTAAATAATATGTTCCTTAATAAAAAATTTAAATTTTTTTTAAATATCTATGAAAAATAGAACAAGTCTAATGTTTTATTAAAATAACTAAAAAAGTTATTGGTAGATATTTTCCAGATTTGGTAGATGGTAAGATCCAAGTGGATGGTAAGTATTTTTTTTCGTCAGTGGCAACCCTGATTGTGACCACATCGTCCGCATAGGATTGAGCGTAGATACCAGAGTCATTAGGAGAGACAAAAAGATAATCAATTACCAGGTACAAACCAGAACAAAGGGTAAAACACCAACTCTGAGGGCAGCCCTTGTTACCTCCACAAGTGACATATTGACCTCCTTCTGCCTGAGTCCTGATGACCCGCTGTGAACGAATCCAATGCGTATAGCTGAGTTGTACATGCCATCGAAGGTGACATTGTCAAAGGCACCCTCAATGTGTACCAAATTATGGGTAGAAGATTTTGTAAAGCCGTCTCATCATTGGCTTACAATGCATAAGACCGATTATTTGTTGAGTGAATCCGAACCGGAACTTCTACTGGAACGCTACTGCATTTTTACAACTACATATTTGAGTTGTAATGTTTTAAGCTCTTAATTTTAACTGAAATTCTATATTGCAATAGTGTGGGAATCTTTCTTTTTACTAACAAAAATAAAAACTTCTTTATTGGGTGTAGTATTTTTAGGTTTGCAGAACGTTTCCCAAATTTTTACTGACCTGAGATTTGGGTCGGATTCAGCCTAAATGCGAGCTTTTCCTTAATTTACCACAGGGTTATGCCATCTTTGAGCGGCAGATGTTTCATTTCTATTATTATGAACTAAATAATCTCAAATTTATGTGCTCATTATTATATTTCAAAGCAACTTAACTACCCACTCATAAAATTGTTTGCGCCTTTTCCTTAATACGAGTACTTAAAGTTACATATCTGAGTTATATATCTGAGTACTATAAACGAAGACCAAACAAGAGACTACACATTTCATATTCGACATATAAAAGTAGCAATAAATGCAGATTTTTATGCAAACAAAAGTACTAAGGAGCTCCACAAATTGTGAGTAAATATCTGTGTATAGATACTTTTAAGTGCAACTGTAACCAGTTAGTGCAGCAGCATCTAAGCACTTTGAAGTATCTCTACCAAATTTAAGTTGCCTTTTTGAAGTATTCGAGAAGAGCGATTTCACTTTCCCAACAGCTTGCTCGTCTGTCCATCCGTCTGGCTAGTTGACTGCAAAAGATAAGTACCGCCATGTTGCCGTTAGTCAAAATCATAGTGGCATCGTAGCTCACCTTTTCCAACGGTCTGACCCAATATGTCCATACTTATTTATGTATATACAAATGTATGTATGTATATATGCTTGCAGATGCAGATATTTATGTAAGCGCTAGCGGTATGTGCAGTTAATGCACGAATGACTGTAAAATGCAAATTTGCTGCAAATCGAAAGCGACAGCGGCAGTGGTAAGAATGGCGGTAGAGCAGCAAACTTTTCGAATTCGATGAGTATAAATACTCGTACTAGGATTTTCACTTTGAAATGCTTGGCGCAGATATTTCATTTCATCGTTTACATGCTGAAGTTATTTCTTAATTTATTTTCGTTTTTTTTTTTCTTTCTTTCTGTGCATTTAAGTATGCACGTTTGCTTTGATTGTAGGCGTAACAAGGAGGAACTGGCGGCGGCTTATGCAGCATTTGAAGGAGACAGTACTACAATTCCACCAGCAGAAGGAAAACAAAAAAAATAAATTCAAAAAGAAAGGAAAGCTAAAAAATTTCGTGGAAAGCTGGAAAAATTGAAAGTAAAAGGAAAGTCTTTGAATTATTTGAATTTTTCTTCTACATTTCCTCGACTTTCAATGGGACTTTCTCAAGCATGAGTAGATATGTATGTAAGTAAGCAGCGTAAAAAAGGAGCAGATATGCAAACAATGCAATTGGTCGGTGATCGGTGGCAGCACAAAAGAAGGAAAAGTTTATAGCCGCACGAACAATGAAGGCCAAGTGAATGGCTGCTGGCACAGCAGGCAGGCAGCCTGGTAGGTCAGGCAGGCAGGCAAAGTAAACGTATGTAGCTATCGAACGAAATACGTTTAAAATGTATTGAAACGTAGTACGTGGCGGAGGTGGTAGTGGACACACGATTAATAGAGGCGAGCGAAGGTCCATCGAAGTCGGCGAAGACAAAAAAATATTAAAAATTCACAATTGCACAGTGGTTGAAGGGGACTATTTTTTAGAAATCATAGTGTTTCAATAATTTGGCTTTCAAATTATAAATTGAAGAAAAATACTATTTTTAAAAATAACGCCGATATGTGTCCAAAAAAATACAAGTGTGGAATTAGCGATTGTTTTTGAACGAAAAATAATAAGCCCATCAACAAAAACTTTATATTTTTAAAGTTATCGATAAGTGCACGTATGTATAGATATCGTTATCGAAATAAGAGGGAATTCTTTTAATAGCGTTACCTAGATTATTTCGATGACTTATATTTTCATGACTTTTTACAACGCTTTTATCAACTTGCAACGTTGTGTGTCCAGAAACTTTCAATGTTGTGGATCCAAAAACTTTCAATGTTGTGTGTCCGACACCATAAAACCTTTGCTTTGAAAAGTTCCTATAAAAAAGCATAGTGCATAGGGCGACATCTGTAGTGAATAGGGCGAGGTAGATGACATCTAGATGTCGCCCTATGTACCACGTTTGCTACAGCGGAAATAGAGGACACGCCATTTCTTTAAATAAAATTAATTGGTGCTCGTTTGTATGTACATACATATGTAAATGCATGTGTGTGCACCTTTCTATTAATATCGTTGAATTATTTTAATATCTATTGCAAAATTTTATTCAGACAGGACTAAAAAGTAGAAAATAAATAATATAAAAAAAAACTTTTTAATATACAACGCTTTTATAAATGGACTAAAAAGTAGAAAATAATATTTCTCAGTCCCATAGAATTTGTTTTGATAACTTTTGATTTTGAAATTTTAGCAAAAGTCATTATAAACAATCTATGAAATTGAAAATGAAAAGCGTGGGGCGCATGTAATACACTTGAATTGATATGAAAAGTAATATATTTATGTATGATGTGGGTATATGAATAACGACCGCTTAAAATCGATTTCAAAGTTCTACTTTCGCTGTAGAAATTTTAGGTCTACGTTATGTAGTTTGACTATTGTCAATTAAATCGAATGCTTTGTATTGCATGCGCTCCACGTTTTTCATTTTCAATTTCATAGATTGTTTATAATGACTTTTGCTAAAATTTCAAAATCAAAAGTTATCAAAACAAATTCTATGGGACTGAGAAATATTATTTTCTACTTTTTAGTCCATTTATAAAAGTGTTGTATATTAAAAAGTTTTATTTTTTATATTATTTATTTATCAATATTGTTATCGATAAATCGACTCTTTCATCAGCAAACGCTGATAGCTGTTTAAAGATTTTATAAATGTCTATTGTTATTAAAAAGTATGTTATTAAACATATTGAAAATTTTTCCGATACATTTTTCAAAATGGCTGCTAATATGCTATACATATAATATATGCCGGATGATAATATGCTATACATACCCACTATATTTTTCAATGCGCTTATCGAGAAATCGATATTTTCATAATTACTACACAATTTTAAATATCTTTTGTTCATGTACATACGTACTTGTCTAAGTAAAAACAATAAAGAGGACAGAACACATAGATATAAATATCATATTCGAATTTTTTATCGATATTATTGTCGATATTCTTATCGATTTCGGTTTTGTTATTAATAAGCGATCATTATTATTTCCATTAAATTATCGATATGTATTTCGAGAGCACGACGATTGTTTTATCGATGTAACAAAATGTTTATCGATAATATAAATTTTTACCAATATGTATCGATATCACTGCAAGCATGCCTTCCATGTTGTTTCTTAAGTGTTTATCGAATTACTCATCGATTTCGGTTTCGATAAAAGCAATGTTATCACGTTCGTTCGCTCTCAATTCAAGGCATCTTTAGTTTTAGAGTTGACGATGTGTATATCGAAAGCCATAAAAACAATCAAATCAATATGTCGAAAAATAAGATAATAACGAAACCGATAACATGGTATATCGAAAACGATTTTGATAAATGTACTACAAAAAATCTTCAGGAGCTTACTGACTTTTCTTAATCTTCCTATCAACCTAACGTACATTTATAAAAGTGAAATCACAGTTATCGATATGTGTATGAACAAAAAAAAAAAACTACTATAAATGCTTATGTGGAAATAGATATCAATTATAAAACCGATTAACTTGCCCAAAAAATAATTTAAAAAAAATATATTAGAAATTGCACCTCGGAAAGGCAAGATGAACTTTTTATTATATACTCCTACTGGACCTAATGAAACTGTGATGTTACAGTTACCGATATTCAAATCTACACAAGAAACAACTATTAAAATTTGTACAGAATACGATAGCAATGACAATATCAACTAATATTTCGAAGATCATATTTATAATTAAAATGACATCATTATCGAAAAATATTTCAAAAAAAGAAAAATCGATAAAAGAATCGAAAAATTTATTTATAAATATCAGGCAATAAGATAAGAGTGCAAAATAAATCACAAAACATCGATGAGAAAAATTCGATAAATATATCGTTAACAATAACTACTGATAACGTGCCAAATTATTTGCGTACAGAGAAAAAGTTTGTGCATCTGTGCATTCTATGTCTTTCTATGATATATTCTTTGTTATTTTATTAAAAAAGATTTACATACAAAAGTCGGCCAACAGACCACAGTAAACTGCTTGCAGCGCCGAACGCCACCTTCGCACTCTCAAGTTAGCCAAAGCCATATAAGTCACCGTTGCACGATGCTTGAACGAAATAGAAATTGCGATCAAATATAGACTTGATGCAGCACAATAATGTCTTGGCCAGGCTAAATGTTAAATTCAAGTAGAGTGGGAGTTGCCACCGCAGCAGCAGCCATATAGTATGTATGAATGTAAGTACATACATATGGCATGGTCTGGCAATTGTATATAGAATGCCACCGCATGCTATTTTTAATGCTTTTTCATACTATTAGCAGCTTGCGGTGAGGGTGAGATGCATTTGTGGCCACAGCTAGCGCGTCAGTAGGTGAATACGTGGTGTGACGTATTGGAGTTAATAAGCGGGAGTCGATAGACGTCGTCGTGTGGCATAGACTGAGTGTTGCAGTGTTGATACTATGCAGTTGGTGTGGCATGGCGTAGCGTGTCGTACATATTTAGGTGCATGCCACAAAACGGTTAAATTGTGTAGAAAAATAGCTTGGCAGCTTGATTTAATGAACGCGGACAATTTCAACACCAAACATTGCGGCAGCGCAGCAGCAGCGGTAGGAGCTAAGAGCAACAGGAGGTGTGCGGTGTGCAGACGGGCGGGACGTATGAGTAACCTACATAAAATCTGTATGTACTACATGGATACAAATGCACCTATGATGAAGGTGTAGCTTAGCTGCAGTTTTTTTCATATTTTTTCTTCTTTTATTTTTACCTTTTTTTCTGCCTATGCTGTTGCTTTTTTGGGTACGGCAAACTCTGACAGCCACAGTTTTTCCACTTAAAACTTAAGTAGAGCAACAAGGGAAAATGAAAACAAAATCATTACGGACTTGAAGTGAGTAGTGTTCCTTTGGCCGATATTTTTTAATTTTATTTTTTTTTTAATTTTGTATTTTTTTTTAATTTTAATTTCAAAACTTTTTTAATTTTTTGCACAAAAATAACACTCTACTACGTTCACACACACGTCCGTAACCCTAGCTGACCCAAGTCGCCAAAAATCAATAAAAATTAGCTAGGAATTAGGTGTCTTTTAGGTGTTAATTAGGGCCTCCAAAATTAATTTAGGTGTTCCTTTGGTTTCCGAGAAATTCGCAAAAATGTGTGGGTCAGCTAGGGTTTACGTAAACCTAGCTGACCCATCGTTAAATTTAGGTTTTAAATTTTCCAAATATATGCTAGAATTAGGTGTCTTTTAGGTGTTCTTCAAAGCCACTAAAACCAATTTAGTAGCTCCATTGGTTTCCTAGAAATTCGAAAAAATGTGTTTTTCAGCTAGCTCAGCGCTGTTAAGCTAGCTGAACAATCTTAAATTTTTTTTTTTAAATTTTCGAAAACGCCACTAAAACCAATTTAGTAGCTCCATTGGTTTCCGAGAAATTCGTAAAAATGTATAGTTTTATCATGACTCGAAAGCAGGCGATGCGATAAACACAGACACACATATACACATAAACATGTATAGTGAGAGTGATAAAATATCGTTGGGAGATAACAGAGAAAACAAGGATTTTCGTACATAATATTTGTACAGTGTTTTAATGTTTATTAAAAAGATTATGCGCCTGGACCTTACGAACCCTAATCTCAATCTCAGTCTCAACGTCAGTTTTGATCTTAAAATTAATCTCAGCCGTAAGCTGAATCTTAATCCTAACCCAATCATAATCTTGAGCAGCTGTGCAGCACGTTTCGATAAATCAGACTTAATACGAGGGGACTAACAAAAGTTTGGTAAATTGATTATACTGTAAGCGTAAGTTGAAGTGAGGTGAGGTGAATTGAGATGAAATGAGGTGAATTTGGGTGAGGTGGGTTAAGGTGAGGTGAACTGAGAGGAGTTGAAGTAATTTGAAATGACATAACATAACATTACACGACATAACATAGCATAACATAACACAGCATAACATAACATAGCATAACATAACATAACATAGCATACCATGGCATATCTCGTTCTTCAGTTTTATATTTGTCTCTAATTTATATCTATCTATATCTATCTTTGTCCCTATCATTTTTATCTTTATGTTTATTACAAGTTTTTTTTATAATTATATTTGTTTTGTCATTTTCATATTTTTCTTTAACTTTAGTTTAATCTTTAACTTCATTCTTTTCTTCATCATAATATTCAACCGCACTTTTGTCATTATATTACTCATATTAAAAATTTTTATTGAGCTTGAGGCCGTTATTAATGAAAACTTTTGGGGAAAGAAATAATTTTAATTTTTGGTAGAAGTTATAGCTGCTAAATCAGAGATCACCACATCTCCTCTCCAGACTTCGTCATCGAGTTAACTGGGATTTGAACTCGCAACTCCAGCGTTCAAAGCCAGTGGTCTTACTTGTTGCTTTTTCAACTTTTTCATTTAGTCTCTCCATCTACAATCAAAGGCAAATATTCTGTAGCTATTCAGACTTGATCATGTGGTAGTTGTTATTTTTTGTTATGCTCTATTTTTAGAATATTAACTTGAAGGCGCGCTCGCCCTTAAGTACTTACTTTGTTTTTGTTATTTTTCGCCCCAAGAACCATTTATCTTGAAAAATTTTTATGGAGCTTGAGGCCGTTATTTAAATTTTCATCGACAAAAATGTTTTTTTTTTGCTAAAGAAATGTATTGAAACTAATGGTGATTATGTAGAAGAGATAAAAAACAAGTAATTTTTAGCAAAAAAAACCCGACTTCAACTCCCATATAAAATATATATATATATATATATATATATATATATATATATATATATATAAACATAAAGATAAATATATATATATATATATATATCTCATGATCCACTGATCGGATCTCAACCAGATTAGTATGGGACCACCTCTGAGATACTACCTTTCCGATGCAAAATTATCGAAATCGGTTAACGTGATCCCAAGTTATGCGGTAACATACATAAAAATAAAAAATAAAAAATATTCCAACGAACTGATAAGCTCCTCCTTTTTTGGAAGTCGGTTAATAATAAAGAGAACTAAAAAATTAAAAATAATTTTTTTCCAAGCAACTCACAGAATTTTTGTTAGCCCCTTCGCATTAACGGCAAGATAGAGGGAAGGAAGAGAGATGTGCTTTGACTGTACCCAAGCGTAAAATTTTTTAGGAAACCTTTTTAAGTTTATTATAGCTGGTAAAGCTTCACATAGAACACCATTCAACATCTTCTTTGACTTCATCCAATGGAGGTTGACATCCTTATTTTTCTTGATCAGTACTGGTTTTACAAGGCTATTTACACGTGGCCGTGGTGTAAATTCAACGACCACGAGAGGTTTTGAAAAGAGGTTTTTCTGACTGGATATTTTCTATCCTTATCCTGTTGGAACCAGAACAATCAGCAAGAAATGTGATTCTGTTATATCCGTTTATCACCTCTCAAATATAGTGTATAAGGTCTTATCGAGGGAACAGTGCGAAATGTTAAAGACAGCCGTCAAAGAACTGATTAGGCCAGATGAATCTACTAACTATAAACCAGCTATTCAGCATACGGAGATTTTTGAAAAGTACTGCGTGAGGAGGATGGAAACTCACCATCACTTTGCCCATTTAAATCTGTTTGTAAGCACGAAAATGAGCTGCCCCTACCACGGGAAGTCTGAATTTGGTATACCTGCGAAATCCTAGAGTTTATTGAAAAAGGAGCTCCAAGAAACTTCAATCTTAGCCTCGCAAAAGCTGTACAGCCTGGTAGAAAGTATTGAGAATATATAACAGAACCCTCGTCGCAAGAGAAAGGTGTGGCCTTTAAGTATAACGAGCTTCTCTGACCGGGCCCGGCCCACCCAGCGCCAGACAAATTCAGCATTCAGCGTTTGCTGAGCTGGAAACCTATAGGAAAATTTAGTGAGCATTTTTTTCGTAGAATTTTAACGCAGACCAAAATCCGTCGAATGGGTTCGTACTACGGTACGAAGCCCAAAAAATGTTGCTAGTTCCGTTCAAAATCGAATCGGTTCGAATCCGCTTTGGATGCCTTACTGATTTTTATTTATAAACCGCAACTGATCATCTCCTAGACCACCTTAAGCTTGAGTTTCGAAAGTTCCATTGAAGTTACACTAGAGATAGAAGGATAGTACCGTGGTGTAAGGGGACAAAGAGGAGCTAAAATTGCTTTTGAGCGGTGGGATGTAAATAGGAATGTATGTACAGTGAGTGTCAGTGAAAACCGCAACAAAATCCACAAAATTCTAACCTTGTAATAATTAAAAAAAGTAGTCAGATTTTCAGGTTCCCGGTGTACCGATATCTCCCTAAATTGGGTAACTTGCAAAAAATATAATGATGTGAAAAGAAACTACTTTTTACTTCATTTGAATCAAGTTTTCCGATTTACAGTCAGTAAAAAGGGGTGACCACAAAATTACTTTTGCGGAGGATTTTGAGGCATATTTGTTTGTTCTAGCTGATCATAAAAAGCACGGCTAAAGTTTAGATTGGAGAATATGTACCGAAATACTCGAAAAAACTCTGCACTGTCTTGGAAAAATCCCGAGGTAGTCTGACTTGCCATAATTCTATCTAATCTAGCTCTTTTCTTTAAGTACATTTCCAATCAGGAAAATCAAAGAGGCATTTTACCTCGACAGATATGTTTAAAGTGGTCTCAGCTCAATGTGCTAAAGAGAACTGAAACACATTACTGCCTAAATTGTGAACATGGGTATATATATTTTGAACTTGAAGCCTATCCTACTAATCATGTCTAAAAAAATAGAGTAAATACATCCTAGGAGGTCTCCTTACGGGTACTTTCTACAAACGGGTATTTTTTTTTATATAGTTCCTTCCCTTTATGAAAAATTGGGGTTTTGTACAAAATTACCGAAATCCCTACATAAAAAAATTGCTATTTTTCCCCACTGTACCTTCAGCAAGTGCAGTATTATCTGCGACATATGAAGACAGCGTAGTCAGCCATAAAATAAGCACAGTAACATCGGCAATAAAGCCAACAACATTTTGCACTTACAACCAAATTGATTTGTAACGATTTGATATTTCCAACCAATTCCGCAAGGCAGACATACCCACAACTTTTCGCACAAACACAAGCATAAGCATTTATAGAGATGAAATATTTCAAATTTTCGAAATTGCAAAACGACCGTAATATTGTTGGTAATAAAATTTGGGCCTGGAGCGGAAGAAAATTTTTGTGGCCGTTTACGGTGATGCTGTGCAAGAGCAACGGTGAGAAAGTTGTGAGATGACGATTTATTGCAAACAAAAATTGAGTGAATTTTCGCCATTATTGTCGAGAAATGCAAATTTTAGCCGAAGCTGTGTGGAAAACTAAACATTTATGGGGGGCAAAATATAAATATTTGGAAATAAAAGGAAAATATGTAGCTGATAATTGAATTTCTGCTCCGTTTTTTGAACAACAAACTATTTACTAGTAAAAATAGTAAAATAGTTTTGGTTTAAAAATTTGTTCGTTTGTTTTTCGCCTGTTATTTTCTTATTTTCGGCAACAGTCAGTGCAATGATAAATTACCCCATTTGTGTGCTTTTATTTCCACACTAACCGGCGTTTAAGTGACAGCCCCAACTGAAACTTTCTCGGTCAGGATTTTCTGAGATTTGTTTTCAACTACAAACAGCTTTTGGTTTTCTCATTTTTATTTTTCTATGTAAATATTTTGCTTGCTGCACACAGTTTGAAATGGAAAGTTTGCTACAATTTCCTTTCGCCATACATATTTAAAAGTTGGCCAAAACAAAGGCATTTCGGTTTCCTTTCGCGCGATCGCGACAATTTTTATCGCAAACAAATGGGCAAACAAAAGCTTGTAGCTGCTGTGGAAAATTGTGGTTTTGTATTGTTGTTGTTGTGATTCACAAGTGCTGCGCTTGTAATTTACCGTTTTTGTGAAATCCGTGTGATCTGTGGTAGCAGCTTTAATTTATTACACTTTGTCTATTACTACGTTTATACGCACAGAATAATCGACTTAATTCAAAGCGCATTGACACCGTACACATTTCGCTGTAGTGTTTATGCTTACGGCTTTATATCGGCATCAAAGTAACCGTCTTCAAAAGCAAACAAAATCAGCTGTTTTCATTTGACATTTTATAAGTTAACGTAATGGAAAGTGAGAAAAATCTAGTTTTATTCGGCATTATAAAATCGTGGCAAAGAAAAAGAACGATTGTTATTAATCAGCTTTTAAATACTGATGCGAATATTTGGAATTCAAACAATGAAAAAAGAAATAATGTGAGAGAATTGGTTGGGTCCCAGGCTAATTTACCAAACATATTTTTTGCTACGAATATGCCTCGAATTCGACGTTTCCACAAACGGAAAAGGAAGGAGAACTTCTGGTGGACGCTGCAGCAGCCAGAAAATGATGAGTGCTACATCGAAGCTTTCCGTATGAGTAAAAAATCGTTCCTACTGCTTTGCGAAAAACTAGAGTGCTTTCTTAAAAAACGATTGTGTGCCATGTATCACTCCACCCCTTGCTATAGAGAAGCAAGTAGCCATTTGTTTATATAAATTGGCTTCCTGTGGAGAATACCGAGTTATTGGTGATGTCTTTGGTGTGCACAAAAGCACTGTTCACAAATATTTTCACCTCGTCGTGAACGCGTTAATTCAGCTAAAAACAGAGTTTATCAAGTTTCCACAGGTGGGAGATGCGTTATTAATTGCAAGTGAATTTGAGAAAAAATCGCATATACCAAACATTATTGGCGCTATCGATGGTAATTTTAACCAACCTGAAGGCTTATATGCATATCCATACATAACTAAAACTCTGGAAATTAAACATTTTAGGAACCCACATACCGATCTTGCCACCAAGTCAAGGATACCTAGATTATATTAATAGAAAGGGGTGGCCTTCCATCGTAATGCAAGGAGTGGTGGATAGCAACTACATGTATGTATATGCATGCATATGTACATTAGAACCAATGGGAAACATTTTTACATTTTGTTACTTTAGTAGATAAATAAAGGCGGACCTCCATAGTATGCGCATCCGTATGCGTGCGTTTGACATTTACGCTTAGAAATCAAAATTCATACAATTTTCTTACATTTTGATGCGTTGCTATGTAGGTGCTGCCATAAACATTTGTATATTCAATTTTTCTGTCAAACGCACGCATACGTATACGCATGCTATGGAGATCCGCCTTAAGTTGTTAAAATACCCATATTATATAACGATATATTGTAAAAAACTACATTTTTTTATTAAGGTTCACAGATGTCAGCGTTAAGTTACCTGGAAGCACTCATGACGCGACGGTTTTTAAGGAGTCGGGATTGTTTAAAAACTCATCGACATTAATTCCGAGGCATACAAAATTAATAAATGGTGTTGAAACGCCACTATTTCTTATTGGAGATCCTGCGTATCCACTTCTTCCCTGGTTAATAAAACCATACACCGGAAGTTTGAATGCAGCCGAAGAATCTTTTAATTGCCACTTGAGTTCTGCCCGAATAGTCGTCGAAAATGCTTTTGGTCGACTTAAAGGTCGTTGGCGATGCCTAACTAAAAGAATTGATGTGAATCCTACTTTCGTTCCGCAAGTTGTCTTAGCTTGTGCTATATTACATAATTTTGTTGAACAACAGAAAGAATCCTATTTAGAAATGTGGGCACAATCAGCTCTAAATATAAGAGAATTTCGGCAGCCTCAAGACACCTTTTCTAGTGAAATAATTTTTGATGACAATGTTGACCCTAAGCATTTGCGAAACAATTTGAAAAATTTTTTAAAAGACAATTTTCCTTTGAAAACCACTTATTTTAATTACTGACTACCAAACTCAAAAAGACTAATTATATAGCTTTAGTAAGAAGCAATTATAATTAAAAGCTATCATAATTCTTTACCACTGATCAAAATAATAGCACCTAGACATTTTGACCAGTTCTGACTATTTTTCTTTTGTTTGCTTAACGTTCGCCGATTTTTCAGAAAATTATAGCGCATTATATGACAAAAGCCATATAACTCCAAACTTCAGTTTTTATACAGAGCTTAGAAAAATTCAACAAATTTTCATTAAAATTTTGAACTTTTATTCTGAATTTCTAGAAAATTTTTGGGTACAGCCCATACAATTTTAGTCAGATGAAGTGCAAGTTTAAACCTGCTAAAAATCGCGTTGATTTTTTTAGTTTTTTTTGCTGACGACTTTAACGTTTTTTTCATACAACAAGTGCAATTTATAAAATATGACGGTGATTTGTTTAAAATTTCTTAGCAAACGGGCTTGTGCATTTTCTTCCATAAGAAATGCATGCCAGCAAACTGCAAGACTATAAAATTGCATACCCAAAAATTTTCTAGAAATTCAGAATAAAAAGTTCAAAATTTTAATGAAAATTTGTTGAATTTTTCTAAGCTCTGTATAAAAAGTGAATGTTAGAATTAAATGTCTTTTGTTAAAGCATTAACCATACTTTAATAAAAAATAACAAATATTTCAAAAACGGTGACACTTTTGCCTTAAATTTGTTTGCTTATCAGGGAGCTCACCCCACCACCTACCATCTCCTCAAGTTAGGCTTGTTATTTTCGGACACCCTGTATAAAAGAAAAATAGTCCGACCTGATAAAACTGTTCAGGTGCTATTGTATCATACATTTTAGTTAAAGAAACTAGCTGTATTATTTTATAATTACTTTAAAATTTGTTCAAATACTTTTGAAACTTTCATTTAATTATAATTTTCTTTGTCTGTTTCAACGCACTTGAGATGAGAAATTGAATGAAATTTTGTAATGAAAAAATGAATATTTTACGTTGGCCTAGTTATTAAAAAAGCATCAGTTATGTTTTTAAATTTAAATTTTTAATTAAGTTAATTTAATTTTTATATGGCGTCGTACCGAAGTCCTATCTAGCGATGCGATAACTCAAAAACTAATAAACATAAGTACGTATATGTATGTATAAATATGCATAAGCGCATGTTGATTTAATTTTATTTAATGTATGCCAACAGTATATTAAACATTTAAAAAAACAAAAAGTTCACAAAAGACTACAAATAAATGCATTTCGTACTCATTATATGTTTATATACAGCGGCGCTCACGTAAATCGCACACCTAGATTTTTTACAATGTCACGTTTTCGTAAAGTTTTTGTAAAAATATAGTAGATTCTATAACATAAACCATATAAGGCAAAGTTAAAAACCGTGTGCACAATTCAGGAAATTTTTTTAAAGATTTAAAAAAAAATTCATCAAAATTTTGCACTTTTCAGAATCCTTAGAAACTTATGGGGTATGCAGTTTTGTAGCCTATTCAATTCTAGTATAATAAATCATAAATATAATAAATCACGTTAAACACTGAATATTGTAAACAACGAAAGTGTGCTCTTTACGTGGGCGCCACTGTAAATGTAATTGAAAATATGAATGTTGTGAATGAAACAAGCGATGAAAAGTGTTTATTCTGGAGATTGCTGTGACTTAAAAATATCAAATTCACCAGGCGTTGCTGATACGATATCCGGGGCCAAAGCAAGTGAGGGTGAGAGAAAATGATGAGGCATGTAAACAGGAATGTTTGACGGTTGTGACATCTGCATCGTGCTTAACAGAGAAGAAAACATCTTGGCGGTTTCGTGGCGATCATCCTCTAACATTTTTTGCGTCTCTTTGCGATTTCTTTCTAATAGAAGTTCCACTTTACTAAAATGGGTTTCGTCTTGCTTCTTCAAGGAATCGACTAAGTTTTCCTGCGTTTTTTTTCCACTCGTTTGTAAAAGACTCCATAGCTTTCAGATATGAGTTTTTTTCTGAAAATACATAACATGTCTTTATGATATGCAAACACGTCTTTAACCACAATACTTAACGCACTTTGATTTTTGAACGTTTTCGGATTACGAGGAGTACTGCATGCGGGACTGGATTCCGAACCATCGGCATGCTCGTTTTCTTCAATACAATCTGCTTCCACTTCTAAATAGCTGCTTTGCGAAGTATTTGTGTTGTCTGCTGGCCGCTCGGTTTGTGAAGTGTCCACGCCCTCTACAGATACTGCAGGTCGATGACCAAGCACTTCATCTAACATTTCGAAATAATCACAGGTTTGTCTTTCAGCACCACTGCTATTATTATTCCGCTTGGCTTTGTAATAATCGCTTTTCAGCGATTTGAACTTCGCTCTAATTTGGATGGCGTCCTTTTTGATTCCTTTGGAATTCAATGCACGAGCCACTTCTTCAAAAATGCTTCGATTCCTTTTTATTTTGCTGTCCAACAATTTTAATATATGCTTTTCTTTTATAATAGAAATCATTTCTATTATTTCTTTTTCTCTCCATATATTTCTTTTCTTTTTATTTTCCATTTTATTTCACATTTCACACCAGCTTGTATTTCTTTGCTGAAAATCAACTTGAGTTTGGCATACAATGCTGCCATTCCTCTTCAATAAGAGCTGCAGCAGAAAACTTTAGTAGCACTGAAGTTTTTGAAACAAATTAAGCTTTAATTCGCATGAAAAAAAATTGGTAATACTTGAAATATACTTTATTTAAGATAAATAATTTACTATCAAATGTGTTAATAAATTAGTTAATGTTTTACTTTACAATGTTAAAACAAATTGCAATAAATCTTAAATTAAAGAAATTGTGGTAACACTGTTCGTATGCTACATTGAGCGGAACAGCTGATCTCCAATTCGCTTTGAGTGAGAGCGGTGTTTATACACTCTTTCTAACTGTCTGGAGAAATAAACTACCGATTTGAAATGGAGTGTGAGCCAAAACACTTCGCTCTTTCAAAGCGAATTGAAATTCAGTTTATACATATGTTCTGAATCGCGGCGAAATGAATTAAAGCGACTTAGGCATGCGTATAAACGTAGTATATGTTTGCAAGTATATACTGAGATACTTATGTAGTACTTCGTTAGTGGTGACAGTGAATGCTTAAATATTTTCGATAAAATTGGTGGTGATTAGTTGAGACAGGCATTTGCATATTAAATAAACTGAGGGTCCTTGGTGAAGGTATTAAATAGTCGGCCGGCTGTGGCAAAACTTTTGAACGCAAACAGGATTTGAGCAGCAAGCATATTTAATCACCAGTCACTTTTTAACCGACTTCCAAAAAAGGAGGAGGTTATCAGTTGGTCGGAATATTTTTTATTTATTTTTTTTCCTTTTTTTATGTATGTTACCGCACGTCAACCGATTTCAATAATTCTTTTTGCAACGGAAAGGTAGTGTCTCAGAGGTGGTCCCACACTAATTTGGTTTAGATCCGATCAATGGATCATGAAATATATAGATATATATATATTTTTTTGAAGTCGGTTTTTTTTTGCTAAAAATTACTTGTATTTATCTAAAGGCAAACATATTTAAGAAAACGTATCAGATTTTCTTAAAGAAACGATATTTCAGATATGAAAAAAATGTAGATATTGCTGGTATTGCTGAAACATTATAGTTATCGATAAATTTATCGATATTGATATCGTAATAAAAATTTATCGATTGATTTTTATAGTCATCGATAATCTTTGTTACGGAAATAGTTTAATTTTAATTTAAAGTCTGAGTAATTATTAAGAAATATGTATAACTGACTTTACGAGCCCCTTGGTGTATTTTTAGTTCCAATTTTTTCAAAGCAAAGATATTTTAGAAATATGAAACAAATAACGATATCATAATCGATATAATTGCTGAAATATTTTTAGTTAACGATATATTTTAAAATTTTGCTATCGTTACGAAAATTTATCGTTATTTTTTTATTGTTATCGATCATTTTTGTTTAGTGAAAAGAAATAATTTTTAATTAAAATCAGCGTAGTTACAAACAAATATGTAAAACTGTGTGTCACGAATTTCTTGGGATGCTTTTGATATTGCGGACATCATTCAAAATTACTAAGATGTTTATAGCCATCGATATATGCATTTCCCGTTATAGCTATCGATAAATTTGAAAACTATTACAGTTATCGATATGCTTTCCGAATTTGACATCGTTATTAATAATGTTTTACCCAAATAATTTGGAAACTTTTTACATTTATAGTTGATGAAACGTACAACATTTATAGTTGTCGATATACTTTCTGATATTGCTGTCGACATACTTATCAAAATATTTTTGCGTTTTCGATAAATTGTTATTCATTTAATTTGAAAAATTTTTACATTTATATTTATCGATATGTTTCGCAATATTGCAGTCGATATATTTTTATAGAAAATATCAATTTTTAACTCAAATAAAAAGTTTCAGTCAGCATCATAGATATATACTACTCAAGATACTAGGGACATGGATTTAACAGATGTTAGTAGAGAAACTTTATCAATAAAAAAACGGAGATATTTTTAGTTATGGACTAATACCCGATATTTCTATCGGCATATGCCTATCGTTATTTATCGATAATCTTTTGCTATCGATATATTTATCGCTATATTTTTATTGATGCCGATAGTTTTTACTCAAAAAAATTTGAAAACTTTTTATATTTATAGTGAACGGAATTTTACTGTAAAGTGCTAACGATATGTTTTTATCGATACCGATATTTTTACTCAAATGCAAATGTTTATGATAATTTTTTTTTATTTAAGTAATTATTAGGATACTCTGAATATAATTCAATTTTAGAGAAAGCTTCGATGAAAAGTTTTTTATAAATAAAAAATAAAAGTAAACAATACTGTAATCGATAGAACAGTTGTAATTACTGAAAAATTTCTGGATTATCGATACTGTCATGATAACAAAACTAAATTTAAAAATGTCAGTTCGATTTCCAGTTTAAGCTTGGCATGATTAACAATATATTAGTTATTTTAAACTATTCATATACATTTTATCGATGTTCATACAATTATCGGTATTGCTAATGAATCATAATTTTTAAAATCAGCAAAACATTCATATATATTTTTATCGATATCAAATTTGTTATCGATTCGATATCTTTTTTATTACTTTAATTTTCACAATTTCATTGAATTCGAGATCGTGGTCGTAATTGACCCGTACTGCTGTTCGTTTCGCCGTTTACAAGCGAAAAATCTTAATGAAAATTATAAAAGTTTAATTTCTTCTATGCGCTACGAAAAAAATTAAAGTCGATTTGAAATCACCTCGCTTTCCTCACATCGCTACTACCAGCCTCCGATGCATTAAAATACACAAAATCGAACAACAACAACAACAACAAACTGAAATTCCCACAGAATTGTCACTGAAACCGCAATCAACACGGAATCAGTGAGCTGCGTCCAAAAGCGTTGATTGCTGCACTAATTAAGCGCGCTTCTGGTAAATGATGTTAGCTTTGGTGATGGTAATGCAACGAGAAAGAGAAGGTGATGATGGCATAATATCGCTGTGCTGTCGGCTGTTGACTTGTCATTTAAATAGTGAACAAGCATTTCCGTGGGAGCATCCAGAGTGGGCGGTGATTAATGCAGCGGCGGTTGTTGAAAATGTGTTGCAGTGAGAAATATTACCAGAAAAAAAAGTAAACAGTCGAAACTTTGTTCACGCAAAGAGATTTCGTAATTGTTTTTTGTTGATTCATGCAGGGAAATTCCAAAAGATGTTAAATATTAAGGGCAAAGTAGTTATAAGAGGGTAAAAATATTATGTAAACTAGTGAGATTCGGTACTTGTGATGTAATTTTAAGTACTTCACTATTTTGATGCTTTTGAGCTTTAATTTTTTTGGTATAATTTATTAGACAAATCGAATGTTAACGTAGTGCATTTAAGGTATTTTGTAATTTTAATAAATATTGCATGGCATTCAATTACGTTATGAGACTGTCTATTTCTGTTGGGTGCGTAGGCTTTGGTCTTTAACCCAATTTGGAAAAAGTGATTTTAATAAATATTGGTTCGGCCAGTTTTTTTTGTTATTTTGATTTTAGATGCGAATTAAGCTACCTCAAAAACCTATCTAGATCTAAATTCATGTGAGTATACTCATTTTTTAAATTATGGGCACAAAATGGGTATCAAATGTAATTGTCCGTCGCTCCAACAGTCGCAATGGCCGAGTTGGCAAAACACTGGTCTGCCTTTCGGAAGATCCGATTTCGAAAACTCCGGCAGGGAATTTTTTTACTATAGTTTTTGTATTTTTAATTTAATTTAATTTTAAAAAACTTATTTTATTTTTATTTTTTTAAATGTGATTGTTTTAAAAAGAAAAATATGTATTTATTTTTTGAATTGTTTTATTTTTATTTTATTTTTAAATTAAATACTGTTACTCTTTTAATATCCTTTTTGGTTTTAGATGTTATTGTTTTAAAATGAAAAATATATTTTTTGATTTAATTTAATTTTAGCATCTTATTTTTTTATGTAATTTTTTTAATATAACTTTACTTTATTTTTAGGTTTGGTTTTAAAAATAAAAATGTGTGTGTTTTTTAATTTCATTTAATTTTTGAAGATTTTTTTCTCCGAAATTGCTGCTATAACTTCTACCGCTTAGACTTTGTTGCTTTCTCAACATAATCGAGGTACAAAGTTCAAAACAATATTAAAAATATATTTTTATTTTTTATTTTTTCGTTTCGAATTTATTTTTCATTTATTTAATTTTTTATTTATTTTTTAAATCTAATTGTTTTAATAAGAAAAACATGTATTTATTTTTTGAATTGTTTTATTTTTTAATTAAAAACTGTTACTTTTTTTAAATTTGATTTTCTTTTTCGGTTTAGACTTTACAGTTTTAAAAAGAAAAATATATTTTTTTATTTCATTTAATTTTATAATCTTTTTTTATGTAATTTTTTTCCTTTTTCCATTTAATTTTTTAGTTCTGTATATATATTTTTTTAAATTAATTTAATTTTTGAAGTCCTATTTTCTGCTTTTTTGATACTTTTTTTTTCTTTTTCTAATATATTTTTAGATTTCATTGTTTTAACAAGAAAAATATTTTTTCAAATTTTCTTTAATTTTGTTATTTTATGGCCTTATAACAATTATATTCAACAATTTTATTGAGCTTAAGGCCGTTTTTTAATGAAAACTTATTGTGGAAAAATTAACAATAATTTATATATGGTACAAGTGATAGCTATTTCGGAGATCACCACATCTCATCATCAGACTTCTTCAGCGGGATTCGAACCGACGACCCTAGCTGACTCACCCAGTTGCCTACGCACTGTGCTAAGTTCGTCTTATAAACTGTTATTGCTTTTCCATACTATTCTTTTTCTATGCCCCAAATACTGCTGGTGTAGGAATTGAGGGACCTTCTGCGGCTCTATACTTTGTTGGTAAATGCCATTGCAGGAGAGCAAGCTGCCAATGGCAACCCCTACGATTTTCGAAATATTAACCGTCAATATTGGTGTGTCACAACCGCATTCAGCTGGTCAAAAGAACAGAGTCATTGATTTTGGGATAAGGAAAAACCGCAGAAGTAGCTGTTTATTTCAAACACTGGCCATCAATGAGCAATGCCGGAAGCCAATATCAATCTATCGTACTAGCGTGTGATATCAGTGACACTCTCCGCGGTGCCTGAGGAACCTTCGAAATATAGAAGTTAAACATTAGTGGGGAGAGGAGAACACCCTGTAGGATATCTTGTTTAATTCGTCTTGGCTTTGACGTTTGATCACGATGAAGTTCTGATGGTTGTCGACTATTCCAAAAATTTGCTGTGCACCGTTTTAATTCCTGTGGGGGGCGGATGCTTGAATGTCCTCTGGTAGCGTGGAATGACAAACGGTGTCAAAGGCCCACCGCTACTAGAACAATTCTCTCAGAGGCCACGGGTATGCTTTAGACCGCTAGATACCTGAGTGCACTTTATTAAAGTCATCTTGATACGTTACTTGCGAAGTACGGACTAGTAAGACCTTAAGTTTCCTCACTAAAGGGGAAACGAAAGTTATCGACCGATAAGACTAGTTTCCTGGATTTTAGTAGTGGCACAAATGGTGTGCAATGACAAATTGAGGACCCAAAATTGTGCAGCCTTCTTCTGAAAAGAATTCGTCTTTAGCTAGATACTAATTTCTTCATGGGAAATTTTAAGTATATTTCATTTATGAATAAAATGTTAATAAATATCTGCGGTGAAAAGCAATCACATTCTTTTTTCACCATAATGGAAGGCTAAAAATCTGAAGGTCGTGAAAACTTCACTGCTAAAATCAGCATTTTGTAATGCCTGGACTTCGGCAAATAAGTGCGAACGACGGTAAAAAAAACTCTACAAAAGTGCAAACCAACAACCACCCTATGCGAAATTATCATCTTAAAGAATGAAAGACTTCCATGTTTTGGAACTAATTGTAAGTGGAAAAAAAACATTTTGAAAGAAAGCTAGATCGACTGCGTAGCCCCCATATTTCTTAGGGTCCGACTACAAAACCTTAGCCGAAATTGGCATTAGCCAATGCAGCAAATTCATTTGACTGATGTCACATTCCGCTATACATACATACATAATCTGTTCTGACTCACGAAGCAGAATGACCAAGACCTACCGATTAGTTGGAGAGCGATGACGGCGAAGGCAGAATGAGAAAGACCGGCGGTGCGGAGCAGCCATGCGGCAAGGTGTTGCTCCAAGGACAAACTATTGATAGGGTTTGCCGATGTGAGTGTTCTAAATGCCTCTCCCAAGCTTCTTTGGTAATGTATTTCAATAAAATTTTCAACAATTTTTTCCCATCGATTTCCATGCCTGTATTAATAGCTTTCCGCTACACGCTTTGCTAACCAATCGGTAAATAGAAAAACAGAGCTTGAGGCTAGTAAACGAACATGCATATACGTGTCTTAAGAAAGCGCCAATTGCTCGTGTTAACAAATTTTCTATAAGATATGCATACAAACATACAGATTTATGCATCGATATACGCTTGCCTAACCATTTGTTAAGACTATTTACTTTCATGAATAATACAAATACGAGGAGTATATTTACTATGTACTACAAGGCAATAAACTGAAAGGAAAAGTGAAAAGAAAACACGATCTCATTATGATAAAAACACACATATGAAAAACAACAACAACCACAATAAGAGCATCGAAGTAAAACTTACCAAAACTATAAGTAAAGACAGTAATACAAAGCTGGGTGGTGGCCAGCTAAGCGAGTAGAGTGGGAGTTAGTTGGTTGCGAGCGCATAGCAGCAGAGGAAGTTGTGGCTGCAGGTGTTAAGGGGAAAGATTAGAGAGCAGAGGAAGAGGGTAAAGCAAAGCTAGCTGCCTTGCTGATAACATACTCGCAATAATTGCAGGCATTAGTGCGTAACCAACAAACAAAAAATGGTTACATGATGTCATGTCAGGGGCAAGCGGCAGCCGAGGAGCTACGCCGCAAACGAAAAAAAAAAAAATTGGCATTGCGTATTTAACTACGACTTATCAACAGCACAACAACGCTAAAAGCAATAAAGCAAAGAAGTAATAATTGTTGGCACGGCGTTAATTCGCTAAGCTCCCTAAGCTAATAAAAGCCGCAGATGCGATAAGGAAATGAAAATGGCAAAACTTTAAAATTGCAGACGAAGAAACCGGCAGACAGTGAATAAGAGGAAGAAGAAGTCGGAGGAAGCGCCGCGATTTGCAATTTTATAGCAAATGAAAGAAGTGATATTACCTTGATTCGGTTGAAAAACGGCAACCATGCGAATTTTTCTATACAAATTTTAAATTGCAAAAGTTTTGCAAAAGAAAACTCGGAGAAGAGATTCACATAACAAACAATGAAAAAAGGGGTAACATCGCAAAGCTGCTATTATAGAAAATTAAAGAAAATGCAAATTTGCAGTTAATGAAAATTATTTTATGAAATTATCTACGACGAGTGAGTGACTGAATGCCGGAATGAATTGTGTGTAAAGGGTGTATTTATTTTTTGAAAATATCTCTAAAAAAAAAAACGCCCGCTAACAATGTCAATCATGCGAGCCAGGAAGATAGTCACTCAAGCGACTGCAAATGATGGCAATCTTTCAAGATATTCACATTCCAACCAAGCAAAGCTGCAAACAGACAGACTTCACCTTTACTCTGTTTTGCCAACGTCAAATTAGCGCTGAATGCAGCAGCCAAGTAGATACGTACAGCGTTTTTTTTTTTTTTTGTTTTCCACTGCTACCTACTCCACATGTAAAAAGGGAAATTGTAATGATGCATTTTTCCTTTCATTTTCAATTTGCCATCGCACATGAAAGAAATGCATTTTCACATGGCGCCAACATCAAAATCACAAAGAAATGTCAGTCAGCCCAGCAGTTAAGCAGCCGCCTAGCAGTCAGCCAGTGGAGTTTAAAGAAAAGTAAAATTAGTCTGGTTACGGTAATGATGAAGCCCCAATCAGCAGCTGGGAGAATAGTGCAAGCAACTCCAACAACAACAGCGAGCAAGTGCAGCGCACAGTAAAAAAAGAGTTATGTCTTTACAATTAGGTATTCCGTAGAAGAAGCAAGCATTATTTGGGCGGAGGAGCGAAAAATGAGTCGGCAGGCAGTGCTGGTGAAAATGCACTGTATGCTCGTGGCAACCCCAAAATGTGGTGGCTCATGTTAGCCGCGCATAACAAGAAACAGAAATTCCCGGCTGGATAATGCAAACATGTAGAAGGGGTAATAGACTTACAGTGGGTTGAAGTTTGAAAAATTTAACTATTCCTTAGGGAGCAATGTTGCCAGATTCGAAGTTTTAACGATAAATTACAGTTTTTAGGCAAGCTTACAGTTGTTTAAATTACCTTCTAGTAAAAATTGCAATTTTTTTCGAAATTTTAGATTTGAACAAATAAAAAAAAAATTTAATTTAATAATTTATTTTTGAGCTAAATATAGGCCGTATGTTAAATAAAACATTAAATGTTTTTCTGCTTTATTTACTTTTTAGTTTTATTTAACATACGGCCTAATGTTTTATTTAACATACGCCCATAGCTAAAAAAAAAATTATTAAAAAAAAAATTTTAAGTAAAAGCTGTCCCTTCAGTCGCAACACCAAATGTGGAAAAAGTATTTTTCCAAATCAATTTCAATAAAATAATAAATAAACTAGAAATTTCAGCACTCACTGGTTTTTTAAAAACAAAAGATTTCCTTAAAAAATTATTCAGGAGGTACTAAATTTGAAGTAACACATCAAATGCTAAAAAACTAACAAAGCAATTTACGAAGAATAATGAAACTGAACTTCATTAAAACAAAATGTCACTTAAATATTCAATTTTAAAGTATATTTTTGTTTAGTTAAGTATAATTTAAACGGTTTACGGTATTTCATTTTAAAAGAATCGCTGTTTGCTATTTATGTTAAAAAAAAAAGTCTAAAACTCTTTTCGTTTTTGATGAGTTACAATTTTTTGGTCGAAAAAAGAGGGGGTTTCTCGGAAATTTATAATTTTTTGCGAAAAAAAAAATAAAAAATCTGGCAACACTGCTCGGATATAGCTTTTCCCGAGTTAAGTGATGGCGATAGCGTTAGGGTTAAAAGCGGCCGCCAAAAGTGAGACAACAAGAACTATATTTCGATAATGAAACGAATGTTCAGCAAAAGCAATAACGATGATAACTTCAATGTTATCGATAGATATTTATGAAATCGATGTTGCTTTTATCGATAATATTGATAACTATGACTTTATCGATAACTATCATAGTATCGATAGTAAAAAATAACGAAAGTGAAAAAGTCTCTATCGATAGCAATGAAATAAAAAGAACGATAGAAACAAGAGATTCGATCACAGTAGCGATTCCGCAGCGATATCGATATCGATATAGTACACATATAACTTATAACAATGCGAACTAGATTTGTAGGTACATTTTTCCATTTTAATGTAACGATTTTTTTTTAAGTTTTGAGATTTTATTGTTTTAAAAAGATAAATATATATTTTTTAGCTGTATTTAATGTTTAGAAACTTATGTTATGGATATTTTTATAAATTTTTTTCTTTCTTTATTTAATTTTTAGATTTTATTCTTTTAAAAATGAGAATATATTTATTTTATTTCATTCAGTTTTTTTCTTTTAGTATAATTTACTTTTTGTGTTTAATTTTTAGATTTTGTTTTAAAAATAAGAATATTTCTTTCTTTATTTTATTTTTATTTTTATGTACTAATTTCTTTTCTTTTTATTTCATTTAATTTTTAAATGTATTTTGATTTATTTTTTATATATATAAATTTTTTATTTATTTTTGCTTTATTTTAATTTTAAATGTATTTAATTTTTTATTTAAATTTCCTTTATTTATTAAGATTATTAAATACATTTTATATAAATTCAAGTAATATGACTTAAATTTAGTCTCAAATTTTGTATTTCTTTAGTCTCCTTTAATATTTGTATATTGTGCTATAAATGATTTTATATCTTATTGTATCTACTAATTAACTTTTTAATAAATGAAAAAATGAAATGAAATTAGTTTTTATTGTTCTAAAAATAAAAATGTGTACATTTTTTTAATTTAATTAAATTTTTTAAAAACTTATTGCTAAAATGGGAACAGCATAACGCCAAGACATCCTCGTTAGCAGATCTTTCAATAAGTCTTTCGAAAGACAGTAAATAGCTTTCAAGATAGTAGCCGGAATTAAGAATTGTCTTACAAAGACTTTTGTCTTTAGAAAGACCGTGGTGAGTTGAAAGACAGTTGTCAGAATTGCCTTTAAGATTTTTAAAAATTCAACAATTTTTATTGAGCTCGAGGCCGTTTTTTAATGAAAACTTATTGTGAAAAAGCAACAATAATTTTTCCACAATAAGTTTTCATTAAAAAAACGGCCTCGAGCTCAATAAAAAATGTTGAATATAATTGTTAAAAGGCCAAAAAATAACAAAAAAACGATTTTTTAAAATATTTGATTTTTTTATTATAATTTGGAGCACTGTCAGCCCACTGTACAGCCGGTGCATGCGGGCAATTATTCTACCCATTCGACTTGAAGAAAAAAAAATTTTTGTAAAAAAGTTTGCATGCACAAGAAAAATTGCTACAAGAAAGCAGCAGAGAACGAACAGACAAGCAGCAAGCAAGCAAAATCAAAAGGCGTGCAACATCTGCATACCAATGGGGGTGTCTAGCAAAATATGCATACATTAGTGGAATGCATACTTATTTTCAAATGTAAAGAACAAAAGCAACAACAATAACTGCAAGAAGATTGAGTAAAGCTGATTAGGCTGCGAGCGAGCAGTGTTAAAGCTGCTTCCAACATTTTTTGTCCATTGACGCGCGCAATAAAAAAAAACGAAAAAAAGGCAAAACAAAAAATAAAAATAAAATATTAAGTGCATAAGAAAAAAAATCTATGCAACAAGAGATTTGCAAATGAAATTTGTTTCTGCTCCAAAAAACAGCCGCAGTCTGCTAGCAATGACGGCGCGCAAGTAGTGCATAAGTCGTTCAGTATCCCTAAAAAATAAGCAGGCAAGTATATACATACATATGTAGGTATGCATGTGTGTGTGTGCTGCAACCAAATTTTATTTATGCACCATGTAAGCGTGTATGCAACACTGTGCCGCCTCTAAAATACCGCGCATACCTACTCATAAAAATACCTAAAATGCTAAATACTCACTTATGTAGCAAGCCAACTCAGTTGTTGCTGTTGTTGTTGGATTTGCAAATTTCCATGAGAAAATTGAAAATGAAAGGTGGTGGTGTTGTTAATTGCAACAGCAGTAGTAAAGGCGGTAGGCAGCAGCGACGATAGCATGCATCAGTTATGTACTTGCAACAAGCAAAAAAAAGGTTGTTGCAATAAAAAAATAGGTAGTTAGTAGAAAAATGATTTGCACATAAAAGCAGAAATTTAATTCCACAGCGACAGCGCAGTTTGCAGAGATTGAGCGATTTTGCTTGGAATTTGTTAAAGGCGAGCGCCCGTTCTTTACTTTTCACTTTTTCTTTTATTTGAAATTATGAGAATTTGCGTGTGAAAATGCAATTTTACATCTAACGAATTCACCTTGAACTTTTGTCATTTTCCTTAGCTGCTAGTTGCCAGTTGCGCAGCAATCATTGCAAATTTGCCAGCGTGCATTTGTGAGTGATTAATTGGTAGGAAAAAATCTCGGTTTGCCATAATTATCGATTGCACCATGGACTTTGCGCGCGCGCGGATTTACGATTCGATTGCGAGAGTCCGTGATTATTCGCTGACTTATGGCATTTTGTTGACTAGTAAAGTTCTTGGGAAATTTCGAATTAAGTACAAAGAGCAGACGCGGTAAAATAAAGTTAATTTTAGCTTTTGAGATGCAAAAGTCAAAGAAAAAATTTTAGTATCAGTTTATCGGAAATACCCAAAGAATTCGCTCTCAATGTAGCATATGATTTTCTCATGACTTTTACAAATTTTACTTTTCGATTTTTTTTTTCGAAGTTTCGAACTCAAGTGCATGGGCATCTGGTATCGTTCTAAAGAGGACAGAAAATATTCTGTTTTCTTTCAGACTTTTACTTAAAATATTTTATTTATGTTTTGATCACCAAAAAGTTGTTGTTTTTCAAGCTTTTTTCTACACTGAGAAAAAAATCAATCAAAAATTGGTTAAAATTACCAAATTCAAACTTGAAAAGGAATCAGCCTGATTTTTTGTGAATATTAACAATGCCTTGGTTGATATTTTCAAACAATGATTTGGTAATATTAACCACACTTTTGTTTACATTAGCCAAAATTTGTTTGGTTGTCGATTTTTTCGTTTGAGTACGCTTATGTTCTGCACTTCACAGATGCTATTTGATAGTTCGGAGATGCAAAACAAAAATTTGTATTATCAGTTTAGCACGTTGCCTCTGACGGGATTTGAACCCGCATCTTCTGAAAGTTAGCAAATAACAGAAAGCATCTCAGCACATTCAGCTATATCCGCTTTGTAAATCTGTCTTGAAATGTTCAAGTTGAATAAATTTTCTTCGTCCTAATTAATTAACTAATTAATTTAATTCTGCACTTCACAGATGCTTTTTCCTAATTAAGAGAAACCAAAATCGAAAAAAAATTTAAATTATACTGGCATGCGAATTAAATCGGTGTATTTACCATGAAAAAACCGAACAATAACTTGGTTGAAAAAACCATTGTACTTTTGGCTCAGTGTAACAATCATATTTGGTTGATTACGAATGCGCGGATCTATATTTTTTCATCTATTCGAAAACACCTAGCAAAAATGATCGAAAAAATTAAATCTGAAACTAAAGCTAAATAAAAGCCTCATTTTAGCAACTAAATTACAGTATGTATTTTAGAGCGCATAACCGATATATGTCCAGGACGCAGGGAATTCGGAACATGTGGGAGGGCAGGGAGAGACGGGGAAGGTAAGGGAGAATGACGACACCTATGGCTTCTTTCAAGAGAAACGTTTCGTGCTCGCAAGGAAGCTATTCAAGCGACTGATGAGCTAAACCTTAGGCTTGCGAAGGTAGGCAGCAGATCAGCAGGTTTTAAGATGATTCCACCTCATCATACTCCACGTAGCTGGTGCAGTAAGGGTTATCGATGATATTCAGCCTTAAATCATGCTTATCTATCACGCAATGACCAGTTAGCACTCCCGCAAAGAGCGGGAGATGTAATTGATTATTCCAAGGAGCTTTCCAGACCACATCCAGTCCACACGTGGCCATAAGGATTTTGCCACCTTGCATTCCAAGGCCTTTGCCCATCTGTACGTCCGTCACGCTAGCTGACCAACTTCTCCAAAATCTGATACAAATTTTTTAGGAATTAGGTAATATTTAGATGTTTTTAAGGGCCACCAAAATTAATTTCGATGTACACTCGGTTTCCGAAATATCCGCGAATATGTGTTTTGGGTCAGCCATCCATAAACAAACGATTTTCTCGAAAACCCAGTGAGTACTTAAATTAATTTTGGAAGCCCTAAATAACACCTAATTAGTACCTAATTCCTGAATAATTTTTATCAGTTTTTGGAGAAGTGGATCAGCTAGCGTGACGGACGTCCCAGCTGTCCAGAAGCAGACCACACGAGGTCAGGGGAACTCACAGACCTTCTCTATCCGGTAGTGATTCCTCAAGAGTTTCCTGTTTTAACAGCTCATCGGCCATGTGATTTCGCTGTGACCTGGAACCCAAATAAGCTTAACAACGAAGTAATCCGATGCGGTCAATAAGGAAGTCAGACACTCTTTCACCGTTCTCGAACGCACCGCCAACGACCTCTGCCGCTTGACAGATTCGGTGCGGGACGCGCTCGCATCTCCAGAATTACCCTCCTTGCAGCCCTCCTAGCCGCCGCTTAGCGCCCCTCAGGCCACTCAAGCGTCCGAGCGTGCTGCTCAAATAACTGTGGAACACTCTGTCCACCGTAGCGTGCCAGAATCTTGGTGGCCATGCGACAGTCAGCAAGTGATCCCTTGGCCGGCCCCGCGCGCCGTTTAGGCATATCGGAGGAATTTCTCTTTACCCTAGCGGAAAGAATTTGGCTTTCGCTGGCCACACTGTCAAACCCACCAGCGCAGGAGTCGATTCCGCCTCCTTTAAAGAAGAGTGGGTGGGAGAGAGATCTCGGCTTCGAATTGTTTTGTTTTTGTTCACCGACGATGCGGGCGCTGTGATCTAGGTCGTAATAAGTCGAATTCAAACCCTTCAATGGACACGGTGTCGCTTAATAGCCTGGATTAGGGGGTCGGCAGTGGAGTGGAGTGCACTGGCCCAGTACCCAGGGGGAAAAGACTAGGACGCTACCACCCACTGATAAGGTCTGATTAATGATTCGACTAAGACCCCGTATTAACTAGCGATCTTCAAAAATTTAAGAAAAATTTTATGAAGTGTGCAGAAATAAAATAGTTAAGACACTCTTCTATGCTTCGTAAGGTTAAAACTTTAAAGTCGTAAACCACAGGAATTAGAAATTAGAATGACGATAAGATTCAAAAATGAAATATTCATAATTTGTTTTAGGAAGTAACTAAACCTTCTGTGAGTTCCTTTAGAAGGTTTGAACTCACAGAGAAATGAGGATCAAATATTGAGTTTTGAAAGCTTTATACTACAAATTCAACAAATTGCAGAAAATCATATCAGTTATAGTTATGCACATTTATGTACTATATTCTAAATATATTAACAGTATAATTTCCTTCTAATGCCAAATTTCCACTAGGCATTGAAATGACAAAAAATGTATGCCATTTAAAAAAATGCCATGTGGAAATGAATTTAATGATCATTTTTTTAATGTAATGACACAATTTTCTTTTAATGCCTGACTTTGTCATTTGTCATTTTTGCCATTTAATGCCTAGTGGAAATCCAGCATAAGTCAGCAGTTGCAAAAATAAAACATTTAAAATACCTAATCGATTTCTCGATTATATGGTAAGCAGCTGCTTCTGCATTTTTTAATACCGTTTAAGTTAATATTTACTTTGTCTAATTTTTGGATTTTTTTTATTTTGTTTTCTTTCCGGTATTTTTTTTTTTTGTTCTCACTTACCTTTTCGCTTCTGACATAATTCGCTGGGAATTTAGGCGATAGCGATAGCGACGAAACCGAAAATGGCGAATGCAGCAGCGAAGAAGTTGAATTGCCGAAATTGGCAAAATTGCCAACACTGCCATAGATGGGCGTGCCAGGGGAGGAGGAGGAGGTGGGCGTGTGCGACAAACAGAGCTGTGGCAAAGATGGAGCACGTATGCGGGTATGCATTTTAGACATTGCAAATTCACTACACTTATTTCACTTGAATTGAAGGTAATTATTATTTTTTTTTTTAAAAGAAGACCAAGAAAAGCGCACACACTTTGAAGAGTGAAGCGCTCCGCTTCTTATCTCTACAATTTTTTCACTTTGCTTTCTACACACAATTTTTATTGTTATTGTTATTATTGCACTTGTGCGCTATTGGCATTGCACCGAATTATGCGAATGTTTATGGCGAGTAGTTGGGTACTATTTTTTTGCCTTTTTTCTTGTTTTTTTTTTAATTGTTGGCATTGATGCGCGCACATTGATAAAACTCGCGATGCACTACTACCGGCGACACAACGGCGCACTGTTGCTGCGCTCCGTCCGAGAATGCATAGCGTTTGAATAGTGCGCGTTCGCAATTGTGACTGTCAAGTGGGCTCAATTGACTTGACTGTCTACTTGACTGTTTGGCTAGGCAGTGGGTGCTTTGTGGCCGCCTAGCTACTCGTCGTCGTACGGTTAGTATAGTGGCGCTGGAGAAAAGCGTATTCACAGTCGATGAACAGCTTAGGGGTGTTCATTTGTACGAGTAGTAAGTAAGCTGCGAGTTGTCGTTTTGCGATTTTGCCAGTTTTTCGCACAGTTTCAACGCCGCTCGTAGATTTTTTTTTTTTAGTTTGCTCGCTTGTACTTTGAATATTTCTACATTTTTTCGACATTGAGTAACTGAAATTGCGCCGAAAAAAAAAGAATAGAAAATACACAATAATAAATAATAAACAAATTAGGCACACACACACACACACATATGACGAACGTACACCGCAAGCGACCGAATCAGTAAATTCTAACTACGCGAACCGTGAAATGCCGCCCCACCGCGCGCGCCTACCACCACATGAACGCTGCTTTTGTGTGAAGTAATGTTGGTTAAAATTAACACCGGACACGAGCGGCTGAATGGCGGTTAGTATTATTATTACTATTATTATTTTTTAATAATTTTTGTTCTTATTGTATGTATGCATGTAGTCACTACTGCTCGTGGCGTATCAGTAATTGTATAGTATTGCGGCAATCGGGCGCTGAGAGAGGAGATTGGGGTGTGGCGACGTACACTACTGATTTCATATTCAAATTAAATTTGAAAACAAATTTATTTTTTATTAAAAATTTTTCCACAAACTGCTCTTGCTCGTCACTTTTCGCTGTATGAATGCTGATAGTAAAATGTTAGAGCACTAAAAAACGACAAACAATAAACGGCTGGCAGACGTCGGAGTACATAGAAGTGAATGGCAAAACGAAAGGTGAGTACAAAATAATTAACAATTACCAAAGAAGAGACACCGATTCGCACAAAAAAAAATTGGTATGTATGTAGTGAGTTAGAATGCGAATAGAGGGCGCGAAGTGAAGCGCGTAATAAAAGCAGAAGACAAGTAAGCAATAGAAAGGCATTGAAAATGAGCGAGGTAGGCCGACCGAAGTGGGCCACTTGTAGTGAGTTGCTCGGTCGCGGTCAGCATCAGCAGCTGAGTTTGTACGTATTGTAGTCTGAACCAGCTTAACTTCCATCCAAAAACATATTTACTTCTTAAAAAAGTCTGCTCATCCGTCAAGCTCATCAATTGGTGCGAGAGCAAATACAGTGGCGGCAGAAATAATAGACTCGCCTTACTTTGAAGATTTTTGGCTATTATTCCAAAAATTATAAAAATTCGATAAATTTTTACCAAATTTTTAAACTTTTAATTCAGAATTTTTAGAATTTTTGGGTATGCAGTTTTATAGCCCATTAAATTTTAGTATAATAAAGTGTAAGTTTCAAGTGGCTAGAGAATACCGTTGATTTTTGAAATTTTTTGTTTTGTTGACGATGCAAGGCATTCTCTTCTATATAAAAAAAATCGTCGAGCACACTTTGTATGGGAAAAAATGCGTGACACCGTCAAAACCAAAAACTGCTTTGCTTTTAGCTCCAAAACGCTTCTGGAAAAGCTTGCTGTATGAACACTTTCATATAGCTATAGCAATTTGAGAGCTTAACTCCATTCGGAACGGCTTCGCTCGGCTCGGCTCCGCTTTTGGTGTGAATGTGCCCTTAGACGAAAAAAACATCCGCTCTCATAGTGCAGAAAGTATAAAGAATGAGGCTAAGAATGTGATACAAAGTATGATTATGGGTATGGTTATGGTGATGTAAGGGTAGTTCTACAGGCCCACTGCAACGCGACCAGATTTGATCTATTGTGCTCCCTATTTCAACTTAAGTTGTTTAGAACGCTCAAGAATTGTATTAACCTCTGCTGCGAAATCTGCATTGAGTCAATAACGTTGAGTGTGGAGTCGTTTAAAAATCTGGCTCTGCTATGAGCTACAAATTCATAATGCAAAGTATTCGAATCCGAATGAATTGCTTTTCGAATAGAAATACAGAGCAGACCCCGTGCCTTACCTGAATGTAGGTAGACTCACCGTCTGTTCTCGTGGGACGGAAACCTTATTTTGCGGACGCAAATGGTACTTTCCGAGTCTGAAAAATACCGAGTGAGTAAGCCCGGATAGCAGTAAGCACTGTGAAGGAGAGGGGGTCTTTGGCAATTCCTTCGTCATAAAGAAATTAATATTTTGAGTAGAGCCCACATTTGTTTGGTCTCTGCTTATCTTACTGGTCATAACCTCCTGAGCTCTCGCATGTTCCTAATTAGTCTGAGCACGGAGACAGAAATTGAGAGCGGTGGGAGAAACAGGCTTGAAGGATGTTCATTGAAATTTAGAAATTATTTGGGGTCATTAGTCTTCTAAAGTACTTTTAAAAAAGTTGTAGAGTTGAATAAACAGCAAATTAACAAAAACAAAACGCTGCTTTGAGGGGACCTACTTAGAAAAGATGGTAGGTTATGAAAAATCAAATATGCATGTAGAGATTGTTTTGATTATCTTTCTGACTCGGCAGCGATCTTTCGTTATCTCAAGCATCTTAAATAATGCGTATAAATTTCAAATAGTAATCGGTTTCTAACATTGAGCTGCAATCAAACAACAAAATTTTTCTCTTTTGTCATTCCATTAATGAATATTCGCACTATTTGCTCATTGGCGCTCTCAGATGACGTCACTATTTTTCGAGAATCCCTTTTGACACTGTTTTGTACTTTTTTTACAATAGCACTGAAGCACACGTTTAGCTCATTGTTTAGTGTTTTCTGGTGCTTATCAGCGGAAATTAGAATTTTATTGGAGTCTCCTTTACCTTTGAAGCAATAATTTAAAAAAGTGTTTTATAATTTATAAATTATTGGTAAAGGGGTAATGAGTTTAGAGCGCTAAGTAAACATATATGTATATACATATGTTTTGTCTCACGATGTCTTGAGTCTTCAAGTATTTTTTTCGTATTCTAATCAAAAAAGTAACCATGTCTTTTGCATGAAATTATTATTCTTTATCGTTTTTAATTGGAGATAAAGTGTGTGTGTTTTTTTTTATATTTTTAAGTTCACACAATATATGGCTGCAGTTAGCATTGAATAAACTTGGCAACTATGGTAAAATTCGATAAGCAAAATTTAAACCTATACATCATTTATTGAGACGCAATGACCTTCATAAATTCGATTAATTAACTTATGCCTTTGAGCTGAATGGGTTGAAGTTTTTGTTAAAATGTTTTATTTTTATTTATATATGTATGTATATATACAGTTTTAACTTTCACTATCAAGTTCAATTTATTAATCTATTAAATTTAATAACCAGTTGCCTTTTTCTCTCGTTTTTTACGTTTGAATTTTGATATTTGCAGTTAACCCAAGCTATGAAGTCAATACCTTTTTCGAAAGCAATAAATATTTAGCCATAAAACCTAGATTAGTGAAAACGTGGGCATGGAGAGAAATCTAAATTACAGTATGACCGCTTAGATTGAAGTTTAAGTCCAAACAACTTGCCAATTGTCGAATTGTAGGATATGAATATTTTCAATTATTTTAAATTTAACTTTTATTTCTAAACTTAACTTATTTCACTGCATTTTCTATAAACGAAATTAGATTTTGTTCATGCCGCTACACAGTGGTTTGAATCCCAAATCAAGGTGGACAATCAAGGTATTTAATTTTATATTTTTTAGCACCTGGTTTTCTACGATTTACCCACTAAAATAGTTTAGTATAGCGTGCAATAAAATGTTTTCTACTTTAACTATACAAAACTAATTAATTGACATTACCATCTGCAAACTCGTTTTCTTCTAAAATAATGTCGAAATCCATTGCGATTTCGAAATTCTAAATTTAAATTCGAGACTCTAACCCCGCGATCTCGAAAACCTCAAAATACCCTGTTTAAATACTTACATTTTTCTGATTTCTTAATTTTTCTGTTCGCCATATTGGATCCGCCATTTTGAATTTTTAAATCTGGTTTCAAATTGGTGATCAGCGACCTCAAAAACATGTAGAAACAAAGTGTTGTCAAATTATGTGAGAGCGTCTTTGATCAAACAGTTTTGTCCACCTCGATTTGGATTAGAGATGCCAGATCGATATAAAAAAATCGATTTTTGAATCGATTCGAATCGAAATAAAAATTATCGATGCAGGCAGAAATCGTCAAAAAATATATCGATCTCCCAAGATCAATTCATACATATATTAGCTCTGAACGAGTACACCATGAACTTACAGGTTTTTACACGAACGGTAAAAATTTCCCTTACTCCAAAACCCCTTTAAATGAGAGCGATTTTTGGAGACTTGTGTAGAGAATGAAGTTGCAGGATTTTACCCGAACTTCTTCTTCTGGTAAAATCATGAAAAGTGTCAAGCGATCAGCTATTACGCAAAAGTTAGCAAAAATTGTACGTTGTCAAGTTGATAGCGAAAAATATTAAGGTATTACCGTTTCGTATGCGATTCAATGTTCCTGGGTAGCAATTAACTTTTAATTTATTGCCTTCCATTTGTTCGGTTTTTTTTTACCGATTTTACACGAAAAGTATGGGATCAGAGTACATATTGTAAAAAAACGCATTTTAAAAGAAACAAAACACTGTGACCTAATCAACATTGATGGGGCTCACCGATCTAAACAAGGTTAGGTCAATCCCACTTAGTTAACACCTACGGTCAGCCCTGTCGGAAAAGTTGGTTTCTTGGGCATACCGTTAGTTGAGCTTGACAACAACGATTGAAGGAAGGGCAAAAAAAAATAGTTAAATTTTTTCTTTCTATTCGTTGGATGTGTCTCAAATTCAAATTTCTTTAAAATTTTGTAAATTCTCTGGGGCAAACCAAACATCAATATGAATCAATTGAGGAAAAATCGAATGTCGGTTTTCGAGTTTTTTGGATCGATTCAAGGATCGAATCGTAACTAAAAATCGCCAAAAAAATCGAATCAGATGGGTTCGATTAATCGATCTTCGACTTAATCGATTTCAAAACGGCATCTCTAATTTGGATTTCAAATCACTGTGCGTTATAAGAAAGAAAATGCGCAACACCCTCGACGAAAAAAGAAAAATTCAAAAATCAACGGTATTTTTAACTATTTGAAACTTGCACATTATTAGGCTAAAATTGAATGGGCTATAAAACTGCATACCATTAAAAAGTTTACTGCTCTCTCTAAATAAATGAAATAATACCTTTAACATATCCAATCAGCTGATGAATTTAATTCTGTAGCTGAAAAGTTTTGAGGTCTCGACACCTAAAAACCTCATGCTTTCCACGATTCGGCACCAGAAAAAACCCAAAAAAAAATAAGGTTTCGTGTTTCATGAGGACTGCGTCGCTTGTGTCGGTTGGTGCATTAATAGGGGGGCGCAGTTAGCACCTAAAGTTTTTAATTTCCCGAAAATTCGAAATCTAAGCATTTATTTACCAATAAGCAGCGCATTAAATTATGCTCCTGGTAATGAATCACGCCTTCTTAATTTATTTTAGTTTTTGCAAGCAGAGCTTATGATTTTTTTAATGTCTATTTCATTCGAGTTGTCAACGCTTGTTTTGCCGCAATTGCTTGTAGTTTCTCGCATGATTGCTACATATGGAAACATGTTTCGAGTGTAATGAGAATTTGGTCAATGACAAAGTAGCAGCATACGAACGAACGCAACGTTGTTGAATTCAACAAATCTGCAAGAAAATGTTGCTTGAAATAATAGCCGAAATGCGTATAATAAGGGTGGTACAATAAGTAGATAATAAATACTAAGGAACAATGATCTAAACTGCCTCTAAAAACCTCTAAAACCTCTTCCATAGAGCAAAAGAAAATTCAGACGGTAGCTGCCCAATAATACTTTTAGATGAAGAGTTCAACATCTTATTGCTCACAACAAAGAACATAATGCTACGAGGACATGTAGAAGACTCGAATGTCCAAGCAAAGCATTGCGTAGAGCCAAAACGAGGCTGTCTATAGAGCTTGGAGAAGTTTTTTCACGGAATCCTCTAAGGTTCTTATACTCAGCCGTTCGGCTGAAATAATTTTCTTCCTTCTGAGCCTCTCCTCTCAATTTTTCTCATTGGAAATGGGCATCTCTTTACCGTCCGCAGTGCGATGTTCCGATAGGTCTGTAACTTGGAGCTTCTCGGAGTTTACATCGGCAAATCCAACTAATCATGGTTTAATTTAGGTCTTTTCGAGCGTTTAATATTTGCTTTGTGCTCAACTGAAATGAGCCGGTTGTTCGTGGTATATAAAAATGGTATATACAATGATCTTCCCAGTCATGATCTTCCAGGTCATAGTTTAGATTTACAGAGACATCTATCCAAACCGCTCTCTGGTCTAGCTTGTTCGATAGGATCTATCGAAATCAGCTAACAAAAAGAGAGTATGTGAGTGTTTCCATGACAAAAATGGAACGACCTTGACTAACAAACACTACATATTTTGGCCAAGAGCTGCCAATAAATCCAACGAAGTCCATCATGGCCCCATTCACCAAAAAAAAAAGCTCTACCTGGCAAAATAAACATTTGTAAGGAGAGAAATTGAGTTCTCGGCAGATGCAAAACATCTACGGGGTGACACTAGATAAAAAACACATCTCGAACTTACATCTAACAACGTCTACCTATAAAGGCAAAAGGGCATTTATGGCGTTTGAAGGCTTTATGGTAAAACTGCAATACAATCGAAGTTATCCTTTAATAAGCCCTAGAAGTTAAAAATTCCTGTGATGTATTCTTGCTAAGCTGTAATCACAATTATCAGCAAAGGATCCCAAGTTTGGTACAATAACTGACGCACACTAGCGGAGGGAAATGGAGGAGTCGGAGGACTTAGGTTTCAGAAAAGCGTACCAAATGGTATATATCCAACCATATTACAGGCGGAAATTTTCGCAATTTATATTTGTGACCGCTTTGTTTTCGTAGGAGTACTAATGAAGCCTCCAAAACGCCGTCAAGGCTAGTAGTTGCAAACGTGTTCTACACAAACTAGGAAGAACTAGATTAGGAAAGGGCAGATACTCCACAGAAATTCGAAGCCCAATAGAGTCTACATGGCCAGAGGCCTTCGATGAAAGCTCCATGAAAGTTTTACATGAAAGCTATAGTTAGGTTAGGGTAGGTTGTCGTGTTCGTCTATAAGACTCACTTAGGCTCAAGGCCAACATGTGCGATTAGCAACTCTCAATCCCTCCTAAAACCATTTTGAACCTCGCCCACCAATCCGGAAGACACGAAAACTCAGTTAATATTCTACCCTGACAGTTATTTAACCGCTTATTTAGACTGTCTATACGAATTGCCGCAACGCTTGCGAACTATTTGAAATGTATGCCTATCGGAAGAAAGTTCAGCAGGGCATAAAGTGGCTTAAGTACATGGTGTTGTTCTAATCGCACCAGTTATGACTGTGGAGGCAAGCCTTTAGACTTTATCCATCTTTTCAAAGTTTACCCCTTCCCCAAGGGTGTCCCACCCATCATTTCACTATACCGTGATAGAGAGTTGGCCTAACTAAGTACCACTGTGTATAGCCAGTGAATTATTTTGGGTTCCATTCCATTTTCCTATTGGCCTGCTGTAAGAGTAAAGTGATACTGTTGCTTTTCGCACTCTATCTGTATTGATTGATAATTTGTATTCCGCTGGCTTAGAAGTCGTAAATAAGTTTCCTACACGGTTTTCACCTAACTGCAAACCTAGCATGCTAGATCTGATGTGCATCTCAGACCATTCCAGTGTACTTCATTATGATCAGTTTTCTCTTGCTGGAATATCTGATTATGATATGTTGTTTATATCATATAATATTAATTTTAATTGTAATACCGAAACTCAGTTTTATTACAGGGATTTTAGGTCAGTAAATTTCTCTGAACTAACATACGAGGCTAATTTGCTATATTGGAACCGCGTTTGGATGTTTCCGGATATTAACCAAAAACTCTTATATCTAACGTCTCTTATAGATTATCCATATAATAAATACATACCTGTAAAAGCGGTCAAAATTAAATCTAATAAACAGGCATGGTTCACAAAAGAAGTCTTGCTTACTATTAAAACACGTAGTAGGTTGTATAAAATTTGGAAGCAACATCCCAAAAATGAAAACTGGAATTTGTATCGTTTAGCCAGAAATCATGCCACGCTGACAATTAGTAATTCCAAAAGAATGTTCTTTCAATCAAAGCTTGACACTAATTTACCTACCAAAAACTTATGGAAAAACCTTAATTCAGTGGGTGTAGGAAGTAAAATCGAGTCGAAATGTGATTTAGACCCTGACACCATGAACGACTTCTTTCTGCAGTCGAGTAATTTTAGAAGTAATGGTAATTTTCAAGTAAATAGAGATATTTTGTATACTTCATTAAACATGTTTAACTTTATCGCAGTAACAGAGGATGATGTTATAAAAACTTTGCATTCCTTAAATTCCAATGCCGTTGGCGAGGATGGCATAAATCTTAGGTTTCTGAAACTCATTGCACCTCACATTGCTCCTACGTTGACACATGTAATTAATTTTTCAATAACGGCCTCAGTTTTTCCCGATGCTTGGAAAATAGCAAAAGTTATTCCTATTGCTAAAAAGCCATCGGCTGCTTCACCAATGGATTTTCGGCCCATAAGTATACTTCCTGCTCTTTCTAAAATCTGGGAAAAGTTAGTTGTGGTTCAGATCACTGAACACCATAACAAAAACAACCTTCTAACGGAATGCCAGTCGGGCTATAAGGCCAGCTATAGTTGTGCAACAGCATTACTCAAGGTAATTGAAGATATTCGCCCTGCTTATGACAGAGGTGATCTGACTGTGCTGACACTTTTAGATTTTTGTAAAGCCTTCGACACAGTAGATCATTCCACTCTTCTGTTCAAATTACAACATTATTTTGGATTTTCTGGTAGTGCTTTGAGATTACTTGAAAGCTATCTGAGGAATCGTTGGCAGAAGGTAGATGTTAAAAGTGGCTGCTCTGAGACGAAGTCTCTTTCCTCCGGGGTACCTCAAGGATCTATACTTGGACCAATTTTGTTCAGTATGTTTATTAATGATATTACTCATTGCTGTAAGAGTGTTTCAATACATCTTTATGCTGACGATGCACAAATATATTTATCTCGTCCAATTGGATTATCAGATGATTTGGTGTATAGAATAAACGAGGATCTTGAGCGCATCTCTTCATGGGCGAGAGACAATTGTTTAAATATAAATGCGTCCAAAACAAAAGCTATTTGTATTTCCCATTCTTTGCAACTTGTAAATAATTTGCCATTGGTCACATTGCAGGGTACGAGCATCAACTATGAGTCGGTTGTTAGTAGCCTAGGGTTCAAATTAAACTCTCATCTTGGTTGTAGAAATCATGTTAATTACATCTTATCAAAAATTTACTTTGTGTTAAGAAAATTATGGTACACTGCTGACTTCGTTCCCACTAATGTAAAATTAATGCTGGTCAAAACACTCATAGTTCCTTACATTTCTTTTGGAGGGCTTGTGTTTGGTAATATTGACTACGAGTCAAAGAGAAAACTGCAACTTGCTTTGAACAATTGTGCTAGATATATCTTCGCTAAAAGAAAATACGATCATATATCAGAGTTTTCTATTAAAATACTGGACTGCAATCTTACTAATTTCCTAAACTATCACAACCTAATTTTCTTAAATTAATTAATTAATGAAAAGCAGCCAGAATACCTTTTCCGAAATCTATGTTTTGCGCAGTCTAACAGAACATGTAACCTTATCGTTCCACGCTATAAATATCTCTCATCATCAAGAACGTTTTTCGTCAGTACTATCAAACTATGGAACTCACTACCAAATTTTATAAAAAATGAACGCAATGCATTGCGCTTCAAATTGGCTCTGTCGGAATTTTTTGAAATACGAAAAACAGTTATCTAACTATTTTATTTTAATCTATACTATCTATTTCTGTGAACACTTATATTTTCTTAATATTAAGATATTGTCACATGAGTTATGATATATATCCATTAGTTGATGTACTGTAAGAGACAAAAGTCTCACTTGTACTAAATGATTAAATTAATTCTTGTATTCTTGTATTCTTGTAATATTGGGCCACCGTTTAGTTTCCTATTTAGTATGAGACGGAGATATTTGGTCTCCTCTTTTACTATGAGGGGTTTTCTCTCTAGAGTTATAGCATCGAGGTCGGGTATCTTGTGCATTCTAGTGAAGATGGCCGTCGTTTCAGGATTTGCTCCCAGTTCTCGCCTGTTGCACCATAGGGATAATTTGTTAAGAAATATTTTAATATTATTTTTTTTTTTATAAAAATACAAAGTCCAAATTTCAAACTTTGTAGAAAAATTAGAAAAATTCAAAAAAAGTTTACAACAACAAACCTCTTGTTAAGAATTTTAAGAAAAAATCTATGTATACAGTTTTATAGCCCATTAAATTACCTATTATATGTCACATGACTCCGTAAGTATGTGAACTTTGCAAAATCTCACTCTCTGATGAAAACGAACTACAAATTTTGAAGACAGCCGAAGAAAACCCCAGACCACACACTATGTGATTGCCTACGTATAAGTAGTCTTAGACTCATACATTTAACAGAAAGAACATCCTGTTAATCCAAAAACTAAAGCACGACGTCTGCTAAAGTGTTTAGATTTATACAGAAAGAGCTTAAGTTTGGAGTGGCTTCCTATGAGTTAGCATAATAGGTTTAGCCAGCTGGCAGTACATGGCTTCTTGATGGCAAAAAAAAATTTACCTAACCGGTTTATAAACCTATTTTTATTCGTTCAGTTATTTCAATGTTTTTTTTCGAAACCCAGAAAGTGTTCTTAAACACTTACATATGTTATGCTTTTAAAAATATTAAAAACCAGTCCCTCTTTTATGCTTCTGTTTACTTGAATAAGCCTCGATGGCTCGCATAAAACAACTACACTTTTCCACATTTTCCGCTTGACAGCAATCGAACAAATATGGCGGCAGTGTTGATGGTGTCAAAAGCAGGAACCATCAAACGACATTTGTTGGATAACTACAACAGCAACACAAAAAAAAAAAACGAACAACAAATCGAGGTCATTGCGAAAGCAACAACAGCCACGAAACCAACAACAACAACATCAGCGAAAAACACATGGCAAACCAACTAACTAGGCGGCTTCAACGTACTAAAAAGCCTTAGGAAGTGTTTGAAGACAAATAAACGAGAAACAAAGTGAATTTTTGCAAAGTAGTGCTAAGCAAGATGAAATGGCAAGAATGTTGGGCTGCGCAGTTTTGAAAGCAGCAAAGCTAAGAGAGGAAAGGTAAAGTGTATTAACAATTGCAAACAAAACTCCTGTAAAGCAA
>NW_023458560.1:62637044-62638895 GCF_013731165.1 Rhagoletis pomonella
GACGGACGGACGGACGGACAGACAGTCACCGCTTAATCGATTTCTCTTTTCATCCTGATCATTTATGTATACATTTGTCTATATCTATCTCGATTCGTTTTGCCTGTTACAAACAACCGTTATGTGAACAAAGTTATAATACCCTTGTGCACAAGTGGGCTCGGGTATAAAAATATTATGCTTTTAAAATCAATAACATCTAAAATTTAAAAGAAAATTAAATTCAGGGAAAAAATTACTAAGTAAAAAAAGAAAAAAATGCATAAAACAAGTTTTCAAAATTAAATTCAATTAATTTTTTTTTTATTTAATGAAAAAAAGGAAGAAATTCCGCTGCCCGAAGGCTGGAACTCGGATCTCCTAAATCACATGCCTGTACTTTGCTGTTGGAGCGACGCGAGCTAAATGATATACAAGTGCTTTCTCCTAAAATAGCTTTTCACAACAAGTGGTGAATGAGAGATCTCTTTTACTACGACTTTTGTGCTAGATTAACATGTTGCCATCTGTATTTCATTTGTCTTATGAAAGAGTTTTTACTATCTTAACCAGAATTGCCCCGTACGTATACCCTTCTTTATACAAAAGGCCATAGAAACTTTAGCCCAAAATATCCTGAGATCGATGTGCACTATGATAGCTGTACTAATGGATGTGACCTTGAGGGGTGAGGCCTGGGTTTCGAAAACTACTGCAGCAACAGTGAGACAGTCCCTCATCAAACATCAACGCGGGGAGCAAGGCGCACATGTCCGGCGGCAGTACTGTAGGTAATTATTTCCCTTAAATGTTACCTTATGTAAGGCATCCAGCCAAGAGTATAGTACGCATTAGGGATGTTAATCCCGGGTGTTTTGAAGTAAAGGAGATTGCTGATAAACTCTTGAAGAAAGGAGTATCAATCCTTTTCATCGGCCCAGAGGTTTTCGGTGGCTCAGGAATAGGGGCACTCTATGCCCTGGCCCGCTTAGAGGACGATGCTCAAAGAAATGGCTATTGGAATAATATACCAGGTCTAGAGCAACCCAAAACACTTTTAGGAACATACAACCTATAATGCTTTAAAGAATGTATGAGCTTATCCAAGAATAATTTAGGAATTATTACAAGAATCCTGACAGCACATTGCAGGCTGAACTATGCCTAGGCTGGGAATTTACTCGAAGGAGCGATGCAGACATGACAGATGTCGTGACTTCACAGAACATCTTAGAAGGGTGTTCTGCTCTGATGCTCTAACGCAAAAGACACCTGGGTGAGCATTTACTAACCGAGGGCGAAGTAAAAATCCGTAGATTTAGGCTCCATGCTAAAGTTTCTCTCGGCCAATCCCCAAAAATAACAAGTAAGAAAGTCTAAGTTCGGGCGGAGCCGAACATTAAATACCCGGCGCAAGTATTAAATATATGTTTTCCACCTTTCCGAAAGCTACCGCTACATGATAAGCCGGGGTGTATACATTTTAAGTAAATTAGCGTCCTTAAATTTCGAAATATTGCAGTTTCAAGCATATCTGACATTTACCGTTATATGAAAAGCGGCCTCAATTTTAGTCCGATTTCAACAATTTTCAACGGTTTGCTTTTATGTGGCAAGCACAATAACCATACCGAGCTTGGTACAAATTGCTAGAACGGTTAGCGAGATACATATATGTGATCACAAGTGGGCGGTGCTACGCCCATTTTCCAAAATTTTGTCATAAACGTATTTCTTGGTAAAGAATTGTTGCAATCATCAATTTTGAATAAATTAGCTTCAATATTTACTGATTTATCGAAGATTTTGTATTTCTCGAAATTACCGTTATATGGGATGTGGGCGTGGTTATTGTCCGATTTTAGAAATTTT
>NW_023458560.1:62638995-62640241 GCF_013731165.1 Rhagoletis pomonella
TCAATACCATCCGTCCCACGCCCAAAAGAAGTTCACGTACCAAGTTTCGTTAAGATATCTCAATTTTTACTCGAGTTATCGTGTGCACAGACGGACGGACGGACGGACGGACGGACGGACGGACAGACAGACAGTCACCGCTTAATCGATTTCTCTTTTCATTCTGATCATTTATGTATACATTTGTCTATATCTGTCTCGATTCGTTTTGCCTGTTACAAACAACCGTTATGTGAACAAAGTTATAATACCCTTGTGCACAAGTGCGCTCGGGTATAAAAATAATAATAAGCTTCTAACTAGAAAAGCAATGTCATTCAGGTAACCCTTAACATCGAAGCACATTCTCACTAAATAGCCGCTGGACTATAAAAAAGTCGTGATAGTTCCTCGCTGTGAACATGAAAGCTTGACCTTCCTGATTGGCAAGCAAATTGATTTACTCTAAAGTGGTTTCCTTTATAAAACCGTCATTTATAGGCATGTCCACGATCCTTTCTATCGTCTTTAGAAGACAGAAAGTTAAGGAAATGAATGGGGTATAACTTTGATTAGTTTGCTGATCTACTCTTTAAGATATTCAAACTCTTAAAATTGACTGCATTCCTGCTAATTTATAACCTGGTGTTGCCGGTGACTAAATTAGGCCTTCGAAGATCACATCCATTATTAAAATCGTTTCGTTCACTTGCGAGTTCAATTTCTTTCGAATTTCTTGCCGCACTCAATTTACTTAAATTTTATTTCACTTTACCATACCACAATCTCTATAAAATCCGCAACATAATTTTTCAACGCAAGTTTTCACTTTCAAAACCTCACTCTACTTTTCTTATTTATTACAAAATTACCGAAACGAGCAATAAAAGTTCAGGCACCTGTCTCTCGTTACAATTGATCATAACCCAATGATCGGATCTAAACGAAGTTAGTATGAGACCTTTCTGCTAAAAAAATAATTATCGAATTCGGTTTACGTGGTCCACAGTTATGCGTTAACATACATCCAAAAATAAAATAAAATTTACGGTTTGATAGCCTCCTCTTTTTTTGAAGCCTGTTAAAAATATTGATATAGATAAAAATAAAAATAATTTGCTAGAACGATTAGTTTTTCAAAAGTTATTAAGATATGCTTCTATAAAGAAATTAAATATTTGAATGTTATCATTGATGACAAGCTCTCATGCAATCTGCGCATAGATAAAGGTATTCAAAAGGCCATAGCCTCAATTTGGACCTATCG
>NW_023458560.1:62640341-62640800 GCF_013731165.1 Rhagoletis pomonella
GAGCTTGATACCTTTTTTTTTAAAAAAAACGCATAAAATTTGCAAAATCTCATCGGTTCTTTATTTGAAACGTTAGATTGGTCCATGACATTTACTTTTTGAAGATAATTTCATTTAAATGTTGACCGCGGCTGCGTCTTAGGTGGTCCATTCGGAAAGTCCAATTTTGGGCAACTTTTTCGAGCATTTCGGCCGGAATAGCCCGAATTTCTTCGGAAATGTTGTCTTCCAAAGCTGGAATAGTTGCTGGCTTATTTCTGTAGACTTTAGACTTGACGTAGCCCCACAAAAAATAGTCTAAAGGCGTCAAATCGCATGATTTTGCTTATTTACGAAGCCATTCAACCAGAAATGAGCCTCATCGCTGAACAAAATTTGTCGATAAAAAAGCGGATTTTCTGCCAACTTTTCACACATTCAACACATTTCGAACCGAACACTGATTTTGGTAATAAAATT
>NW_023458560.1:62640900-62642794 GCF_013731165.1 Rhagoletis pomonella
CATTTCTTGAGATGAATTGTTCTCCGAAGTTTTCCCTCAAAATGGCCATAGAATCGCGAGCTGTGTGGCATGTAGCGCCATCTTGTTGAAACCACATGTCAACCAAGTTCAGTTCTTCCATTTTTGGCAACAAAAAGTTTGTTAGCATCGAACGATAGCGATCGCCATTCACCGTAACGTTGCGTCCAACAGCATCTTTGAAAAAATACGGTCCAATGATTCCACCAGCGTACAAACCACACCAAACAGTGCATTTTTCGGGATGCATGGGCAGTTCTTGAACGGCTTCTGGTTGCTCTTCACTCCAAATGCGGCAATTTTGCTTATTTACGAAGCCATTCAACCAGAAATGAGCCTCATCGCTGAACAAAATTTGTCGATAAAAAAGCGCGAAACACATTTCGAACCGAACACTGATTTTGGTAATAAAATTCAATGATTTGCAAGCGTTGCTCGTTAGTAAGTCTATTCATGATGAAATGTCAAAGCATACTGAGCATCTTTCTCTTTGACACCATGTCTGAAATCCCACGTGATCTGTCAAATACTAATGCATGAAAATCCTAACCTCAAAAAAATCACCCGTTACTACCACAGTACTCAACCTTTTTTATAGGGCCACCTAAATCTCTTGCTAAGGATATCATAAGCAACTGGGTTCCAAACAAATTCAATAAGCAGTGAATTTAATGTCCAGTGCAGCGGCAAGCTAAGCAGTTTATTTGTCAATCTGGAAAGGCAAAGAAATGGGAATCGGTAGAGAAATGGCAGCAGATATTGTTTGCGAAAGTTTGGAAGAAATTTAAATTTTGGCTGGTTTTGTGACTCGGCAAGAATGAAAATTTGTATGACCTCAAACTCCTTCAATTTCATCTTTCAAACTAATCAGGGATCGCTGGGACTACTCCTTCAAAATTTGAATTGAATTTTACACGGCCATATAAATTTTTGTGGGAATATCAAATTCAGGCATCGCGGCATAAAGGACCATTTTACGAGTTGAAAGCTGCCTTTAAGTCGACAAATATGTGAAATGTAATGATTTTTTTTTTCTTTAAGTCACCTTTTCCAAGATCGTATTGTTGTGAATACCTAATTTGTCTTTTTCAAAACACTCGGCAAGACCTTGTTCCACAAAAATCGGTCTAAATCCCAGGATTTTTCATAGTTTGACTTGACCATATACTTGGAGGTTCCTGCCTGCAACTTAATTGGATGGATCCTACTGGGTAGTATGCACACCTCTAGCCACTCTGCCACGCCGGCTGGCTTCGAGATGATGTTTCATCAGAAGTCTACACCGCATTCCCTACAGTGTTAGACGTTCTCAAGAGAAGCGCTTCCTGTTCCTCGGCATACATAAACCTTTATACTGGCCACCGAACTTAGCTACCATGTTTCCGTGCGGTTAATAATCGTATGAAAAGATTTTTAGCATGTTTGGTTAGTCTCAGCAGATTCCTTGTTCCCCATTCCGCTAGCGATCGAGATACTTAATAACTACTCTGGCCCTCCTTGGCTTTTGCGATGAGTCTCAGGTGGGTACATACTTGGAATCGTGCTTCTATTTACCTTTGCAGCAGACCGATTTCTCCCACACTCTGATGCTCCTTCTTGCCCATAGGCAAAGACAAGGATGTAGGCGAAGACACAGATAATGATAGGTATAAAGATAACCACAGAGATAAAGACAAAGACAAAGACGCAGTCATAGGCAACTACAAAGCGAAATAGATGACGACAAAGATAAAGATAAAGATAAAGATAAAGATAAAGATAAAGATAAAGATAAAGATAAAGATAAAGATAAAGATAAAGATAAAGATAAAGATAAAGATAAAGATAAAGATAAAGATAAAGATAAAGATAAAGATAAAGATAAAGATAAAGATAA
>NW_023458560.1:62642894-62663502 GCF_013731165.1 Rhagoletis pomonella
AATGAAGAATTTACTAATTGTTGACGAAAATATGGTTTACAAAATTTTCGCAAATTTATATTAGTTAATTGGAATTTTTATGAAAATAACGTTTTCCCAAAATTTACCCAGAAATTGTTTGTAATAACTAATTAATGTTTTCGATTTAATTCAATGAAAGTGGTATTAAAATAACTATCAAAAATCATTTTTGTTGATAGATATAAACGTGCACAAAAATAACATTTCACAATTGCTAATTTATTCAAATTCTGTTATTTTGTGCCGCTCTGCGCTCACGCTGTTAAAAAATGGTGAGCTTCTAGAGCTATCGATGTTGAAAATTTAACGTGGTGAGCTTCTAGACGATTTCTGATCTATTACAAAATACCAACGAGTAGCGTGTTGCTGCTTCTCTGTTTTAAACGTTCTCTGTAAGTTCTCTGGTTCGGCTGGCGTGTGGAACGTGTGTTGAGTTATATTTCTCCAGCTTAATAAGTTCCAATTGATTTTAGAATCCACCCCTCGTTTCTTATTGGCTGCGTTTCTTTATACATTCCGGATAAACCCATTTCACAGCCGGAATAAACAGAATACGTTTGAAATATACTTCAACATATCATCAGGAACGTTCTTAAGAATAAATAAACAAAAAAGTATATTCCAAACGTTCAGAATGAATAAAGAAATTCAGCCATTATTTTATTGGGTTTACATGTCATACTTTTTCATATTATTTTTTAAATAATTTTTGTGAAATATTCTACTTTTTTCTTTAAATGTTTTTGTTTTTGAAATTTCTTGTCAGCTTTATATTACCACTAACTACATTTTTGGCATCAACGTAAAATTCAACTTCTTTGTTAACCTTCAAATATCGTTCTTAGTTGGAAGCAGTCGTTGGAGCAGGAAGCTAAAAGAACAAAGAACAGAATAAAACGATTTTTATGAGCTTTGACTTTGACTAATTAATTAATTGCAGCAAAAGAAGGGACTGTTGGATGAGTAAATACGCGTAGTTTATACAGAGCTTTTTGTTTAAATGTACCTATATATATATTTGTATACATCATTGATATACATATATATTTTTGTATAAATGTACATACATTCATATGTAAGTAGTTATCATATATGTATGTAATCGGAGTAAAGGTTGTTGTGATTTATGACTCAATCGAAGATCGCAAAGATTATTGACCTAACTATTAGTGGAAAATTGTATGCGCACAAAAATATTTACCATTAATTAATTATTTATAATTTTTAAACGGTCTGAAATACTTCAAAACTTGAAAATAGTTACACAATTTATATTGTAAATATTATCTTTACTATGAGACAATAGAGTTGTCAAATTATCGATGGCACTATCGATAGTATCGATAGTTTCAATTTTTTTAGACTATCAATACTCATTGACAGTTTCTTCTGATACTATCAAAAATATCGATAGTTTAGTAGGACTATCGATCTATTGTATGTAATACCTGAATTTTTTAATTTGAATTAAAAATTTTGTTTTTTAGTGTGATGCCGACGTCATAATCAAATATGCACGCATTTAGGCCAAAATAAATACATATGTTAATCGTAAATCCTGTTTTGTTTGTATAACTTGTGTTTGTTTTTGAACTTTCTAAAAAGAGAAGTATTTTGGCTAAGCAGTTACTTTGAATGATTATAACTTTTATAAGAAAATATTTATTTCACTATGATCGTGTAAAACCAAAGCAACGTAACTGATTTAGCGCTATCGATAGTGCTATCGATAGTTTTGTTTTTTTTCGAGACTATCGTGAATATTGATAGTTTTTCGGAAAACTATCAAAACTATCGGCGGTGTGACTATCGATAGTTTGACACCTCTATGAGACAAAAGAAATGGAACACCAAAAATATTTACTTTATAATTAGACAAATCTGGGCAGTCTCGATTTTTTTATTTTGGAACACAAAATGCGGCGATAACGTTTTGAAGAAACCCACTTACACTGAGAAATATATTTATTTAGTTTAGGTCAGCCAGTCACTGGAAGAGTGGATGAAATAATGCAAATGGTTGAACAAGCAAAGCATGCAAGCTGTCAGGAGATAGAGGAGGCAATAAATCATGTTCAAATGCATATTATGGACACCTACAGTCTGGCAAAGCCATCAATTTCATCCCCTACTGTGCAAAACTCGACCGATTGAACGAAGTAATGAAGAAAGCGAGACCAGAATTAGCCAACAGAAAAGGAGTTGCGTGCAATCCAGACCATACACATCTTTGATGACTCAGAACAAAGTGCGGAAACTTAATTGGGAAGTTTTAATGCATACGCACGTATAACGCAGATCTTGCATACATCCGAGTTTCATTTGCTTCGGTTTCTGATGGTAACAAATGGGACGAGCGAAGAGCCGGTGCAAAGCACTTGGCGACAAACTACAGAAGTTCTTTTCCGATGGAATTATGAACCTACACGAAAAATGGCAAAAGGTCATAGATAAGAACGGCCAATATGTACACTGAGATAAAGAACACCTTGTTTTGGATCATATGAAAAGTCCACGCGGATTTTTGGTAAAATTTTTGAAAAAGTTGCCTTTATTGAAATTCTATTCTAATCAAGTATTAAACTAAAAATGGGACAAGAAATTACCAGCTTCCAGGAAATCGAGTGCCCAAAGAAGACTCGAACCAGCCGGACCCTATTCCGATTGGACTCCTACAGATTCAGAATTAATTGCAGGTACAGTAAGAAATTGTTGAAATTCCATTAAATTTAACAACTTTTTCATTGAGTTGTTTTAATGATCCTTTAATCCTTAAAAATCCGGAGCGTAGGCGCAAAAATTTTTCCATCGTTGCATTCTATTCAAGGTTGGAATGCTATTGGGGGTTGCCAAGTATGTATACCGATCGCAGTGAGTCGTCAGCAATCCCAAAAGTTATCGGCAGTTCCATCTGTTCAGGGAGCGCAAATACCCAGCAGGTGATAGACCCCATGTCTTACCAACGACCTTTTTACATTACGATAACGAAGCTTTTGGGGTTTTTGCACAGAATATGAGACCTTCATAAAAGTTTACTGTCTGGGATTATATCTAAAAACTTAACTTCTGAAGTCTTAATAGTGCCTCCCTTAAAATAAGAAGGACAAGGTTGTCTTACCATCCCCTTCTAGTGCAGAGCACAACACTGCTTTTGGTTTCTTCTACAAACAACTGCGAGAGATGAGTCAATAATGAGGCAGGATACATCATCTACATATCCCCAGGCGTAGATATTAGAACCGTTGGTACTGACAAGTAGATAGTCAATTATCAAGCACCAGAGTCAATACTGAGTTCTCAAGGATCGAGTCCAGATACTTCACCCCTTCCGACAGCGTTAGCGAAATCACGATCTTTGAGGAACTATGAAAAATTGGGATTTAATATCACCTCAATTATCAAGATCAATGAAAAAAAAACTACCACTAACAGCATAGGCAACCGGCGGACAGCCGCTTTTCTCTAAAGTTTCCAGCTTTTCTCTGAATGGAAGCTCTGCCGTACAAGTTCTGTTGCAAAGCATGTAATTAATAAACATGAAAAGGTCGCCATCGACATTAATTTACTCAAGGAGTTTACGATTGATCAGGCAGAACTTTATTGAAAGCCTCTCGGTAACTTCTCGTTAATCCGATTCTACCGATCTGCCCGTACTTATGTATAACGATTTGTTGATAAACGAATGCGATTCCGCTTCTTATGTGCAAATCAAAGAGCTTTTAAAATGAACGGGGAAAGATTATTCGGTCTGCAATCTTACTCGATTCCAGATTACTTGTGAGCAGATTGGGTCACTCCCCACTGCCCAAGACCATGATTTCCCGACGATCTTTCAGAAGCCTAAACTTCGCGGAGCTATGGCTGCCATCCTCGTTATTGCAGAAGTTTCTCGAAATACGCTTAGACTCATTTATTTGACTTATAGAACCCAAATCCAATTTATACAATTCCCATTCGGAGCCTAATTTATTACTTCTAGCTCTCTACGTCCTAACATTTGCGAAAACTCAGAGGTTAGAAGCTCGCAATCAACTTTCAACTGTTATGATCAACGCCACAACTAACTCGTCGATCGACCATTCTAATAGATTTCTGCCACTACTTAGTGGGTGCAAACAATAGAATATCCGGCTGCCTAATTAAGCATAGATCCCACCCCAGGTATGTTTAAAGAAAATTTCAAGAGCAGGTATCATTAATGTCAGTAATATACTTCTGTAAGACACCCAACAGTTGTATAGAGGCGCTTTCTCTGTAGAAGATCTAGGTATCCCAGCTGAATATTCTAAAATCCGAATCCTCTTCCTGTTGGCAGAGATAATCAGCCTTTCTGCAGGTCAATATCTGAAGCTGGATTGATCTTTTCACTGTTACTGGAAACGATATTATTTAAGTGAAAATACCTATACATACATATTTCGTATTCAATAATGCTAAATGGCACTTGAGAAACAGAAAGTCATACACGTTTTGCGACGAGTAATCGATAGTTCATTACCCTTGGTTACCGCCCATTATTTAATTTTTTCAATGTCAAAGTAATTTTTTGACGCAGTGTACACCTTTCAATGTCTGATTACGCATAAAGTGAGTAGCTGGTGAATACAAAAAAGTGCATAGTGAGTAGGTAAGTGAAACAATTGTACATTACTAATTCTTCACACATAATTTGATCTCCGAATTTACCAAGAAACGGTTAGGTCAAGCAATCATGTTAACGTTAAAAGAATACTGTTTTGATCGAAAGTTATGCCCTGGTTTTGGCCTAACAATAATCACTCAAAGACTAAAAAATATATAATTATAAGGAACTGAGATGCTATAATATCAGATGAGACAGCCGGGATTTTCTTAATATCAGATTATTTTTCCACTCCCTTTATGAGATCTTCGTGGCGTCAAAACTTCTACTGTACTGATAATGTCATGAAAGGAGACAGAATTAATTGAAGTCTGATATATAAAATTCACGTTTTAGATTGTCCACTTCAAGATCTTTGGAAAAATCTACATACAGAAAAAATGCATGTATTTGTGCTACGAAACGTCATATTCAATATATTCGAATAAATGAAAAACCATACTCATTTTTCCCATGGCCTGCATCTATTTACTTTGGCTGCGTTTCTTTATACATTCCGGATAAACCCATTTCACAACCAGAATAAACAGAATGCCATTGAAATATACCTTTACATATCATCAGGAACGTTCTAAAGAATAAGTAAACAAAAAAGTTTATTCCAAACGTTCAGAATGAATAAAGAAATGCAGCCTTTGTAAAAAAAAAAAAAAACAGATTTATTTCCTCTCAACCAACAACATTCTATGAAAATTTATAGCTCTTAGCAAACGTAGTGAAATAAATATTCCAAAAATTATCTGCGGTAGAAGTGAAAATTATGCTCAAATATTTAATATTCTTTCACATTCTAAAAGTGAAGTGTTCACAGGCAGTACCATTCAATCGTTCGAAAGTCGTCCATACAGGTTGACCTATTAAATTTCTAAAGAAGTGCATACAATCGAAAGTAAATAGGAAATTACTAAACAGCAGGGAGAATAGCTGGCGGTGACATTCAAAAAAGAGAACTTAAACAAAACTGCATACGCTCACAGGTACTCGTATTCAACCAGCTTCCCAGTAGGAAAAATTTGGATTGATGAGATAAATTTCTTTTTGATAGGCTAGGTAAACGGAAGTTTAAATAACATTTGAGGTGATTGGACCGAAACTTAATAGATTACAATACAATCGAAGTTTTTATGTCTCTCGATCGTCAAGAGAAGAGACCAAATTCTGCTTGTCTATAGTATTTTTATAACATCAAGTCCCGTAAATGTATACATATGTATGTATATTCAGAAGAAAATTGTGTTGAATTGGTTACGCTTGGTTTGCTTTCTGCTTTTCAGTAACACTGTTTTCTTCACACCATCTTTGAACTAATCAAAGTCGTTTACCTAGAAGTACGGTGACCAGATTTGTGTGGACAAAAATCGGGGCATTTCTAAAGCATCGAATCCGAACATGCAATTTTGTTTTTAGAATAAAAAGACATAACATCATTTCATACAGTTTTCTTTCAAACAAAGCATAGAGTCTCGATTTACAAAATATTTAGCGGGACAATTTTCTCAAAATTGGGACTGTCGCGGCAAAATCGGTACGAACGGTCACCGTGTACCTATAAGTTACAATGTACGTTGTTAACAGCTAAAACTCTATTCAAAGCCATTTATTTTTATTTTTATATTTTTCAAGACAAAAATGCAATGTTTCGATAAGGAAGTATAGTTGGTAGTTTTATTCTTCTGTCAAAAATCTTTCGAAGCCTGTCAAAAACCTTCCAGCTGAAGGGGTTGAATGTGCCTACATAGAAATTTTATCAGGGTTTTACCTTTCAGGCTATTTAAAACCGTGCAGGTCGCTAATGCATTTGCCGATACTCAAGGAGCATTGCGCACACGCGAACCTTTTACAATATTAAATTATTCTTTTATAATATTAAATTATTATTTTCAAGATCATTATTCTTTGAAAGTCTCTATGGAGTTTATGCCTGGAAGATTTTACCAAATGGCCCCTGTCAGCCATATTTGAGAATATTCAGCCTCTAAAGCTAACAACTGCGATTACGCAATTTTGTTCCTGCAGGTATTCAACCGCAAAGCAGAAGCATTCTGAAGGTTTGGCAAGTGAGATATTTTGGCAGAGTACTTACTGTACATGTGAAAATTGTGCCAAATAATGAATGAGTACTGAGGAACGCTTGTGCGGTACGTATGCGCTGGCATTGATATGTAGTAACAAGTACCTACACTGAGGGAAATAATGCATAGTAAAAATGAATACTTTATATTTGATTATCGTTTAAAAATGTTCGTATTTAAAAATAATTTCATACAAAATTTATTACGCACGTATTTGACTGTTCACATCTGAGTATGTATATGTAAGTGTACATACCCTGCAAAAAATGGGACTAATCCGGGATGACTCCGGGAGCAATCGCAAAGGAACATGCGACTAATACCATTTCTGATCTCTTTATATGGAATGAACTGTTCGATTTTGTTCGAGCATGTCCTATGAAGAGACTAATTGTTCACCTTTATACCCGAAAGGGTATAAAAAGCGACTAGTCACTTTTAAAAAATAAAAATAAAAATTTGTGCCAGCTGAGATTCGAACCGGGTTGCTCAGTTTTGTTAGGCGAATACTCTCTCTGTGTGCCAACGCCGCACATGAAGTTTCATTGACTAAGTGCTTACATATCATTAAATCGTTAATAGTACCCGTTAGAGATGAGTTGGGGACTAATTGATCTCCAATTATACCCATAAGGGATGAGTCGAGACTAATTGACCTCCATTAGTACCCGTATGAGACTAGTTGCGACTAATTAATGCCCAATTGTACCCGATTGAGAGTAATCTCGGAATACTCTCTTTAGAGATTAGTCGCACAATTTTTTGCAGGGTACGCACCCCAAGCATGCAGAGCGCCACTCTGAGAGCGGTGACAACACACACATACATACATAGTACATACATGTTTATCAGTACAAATCGCGTGCTGGTGTTGATGGATATTCAACATTTGAAAGCAAATTTATATGTCTAGTTGTAGCTGAGTGCGCAAAGATGCTTGTCACAAGTTGTTGATATCCAGAGATGGCCGGGTTCGAATTCCAGGCAGGCAACATGCAAATAAATTTTTTTTTTTTGTTTTTGTCTTGATTATTCACTTCACGGATGCTTTTTCAGTACGAACGCGGTCATTTTAATATGCGCGTAATTGAAATGAATATTTACCAATATACACTACTTTCGTTGACGTTTATAGTAGGATCAATTACGTTTCTATTTGATTTTAATATTTTTCCCCTCAGTGTAGGGCGAAAATCGAAATGAAATTTTCAAGGTTAAACATTGGTGAATAAATAAATGAGGGAAAGATTGAATGAAGCTGACAAGTTGTAAAATGAATGAATGCAGTCTTTAAAAAAAAGAGAAAATAATTAAAAAGTAGTAGTTCTTGAATAGGGCATTATAGACATTTGTCGCTTTAAGGACATTTTCTGCCAAGTGGATGAAGTAAATCAAACAAAAACGGGAAGGCAAGAAAAATAATTTATTGATGTTTGAAAATAAGATAATTACAGACAGTTATGGTTCTAAATGCAGTACTATTATGCCTATTTACCGCTACTATACCTATGATCGGCATCTGGCCAAACTCATAAATGGTAGCGCGCAAACCAGCTCTAATAAATTGCCGCTTCAATTTATTGCTCGACCTCAAAATGAAAATATTATTGACCTTTCTGGTTAGAATTTTAATTTCCCATAATAAGCGAAGTGGAGTTATTGTAACTTGCAGAAGAATGCAGTAAAAATGGAATAAGGAATAGCAACTTTCACTATTCTAATCAACTAAAAGCAACAATTAAAATGGTTCGCGCCCAAAAAGGGCAAATTGCAAGTAAAATTAATAGTCAACTCTTGACGTTTTTGAATTGAAACATTTAGGTTTTATTTTCAGAAATTCCCTTAATATGTTGTACCCGTAAGTAACACTCTTTCCTACCATGTAACACACGTACGTTTTCCGTAAGCCAAAAAAGGGCAACTAAATTCTCGCGGAGTGGGTGTGGCGGTCGTGGCGAGGGTGTACTGCTTATTTTATTTATTGTTTTAACAATGTATGCTCGATTAATGTTGGTGAATGTCGCATGCCGGAATGCCGGTACGTCGCATTAGGCAAAGTGTATGTCCGTGTGTCGTATGGGCTACCGCCGCACAGTGGCCCATGAGTGGTAAAGTTTATATTTGTGATGGTCAGATTTACTAGTCATTTTATTTATATTATATTTATTACTTATTCTAAACCCTTAGGGTTATTCGCTTTCAAAAGACTGAACAGAAAATAAAATTTCAAATTTGAAAATTAAGTCAATAAAGCCACGGGACTGAAGTCAACTGAAGCGCCTCACTCCAAAATTGATTCAAGTAAAAAACAATCGATTATAGCATTAAAAATTCCTTAACGATTCTTACTTTTAACCGATGAGTGACGCCTTTTGAAATCCAATACGGCGGATACAATAGGCGGAAAATTTTTAAAAACTCAGTGAATTCGCTCGAAACTTGTTATTCGGTGGTTTTTTGGGTCCCTGATTACACCGCCACACAAAAAAAAAAAATTGAGTGCAAAAAAATACCACTTCGTAGGCTCTCTTCATTATGGGTTATCTAAAGACCTCTAGGTGGTCCTATCTCGGGATTGGTTCATATGGTTTCGAGAAAATTCGATCGATTTAAGAAAAAAAACATTAATTTTTGATCCGCCATTTTGGATCACTCATTTCAAAATTTTTAAAATATAGTCAATATTTATGTATGAAGAGTCACTCAATCCGAATCAATGGCAAGAATAAGCGAAATTTCATTTAAGTCCAGAAAAACCGTCCAGGCCCACTTTTGGCATTTTTCTTGATTTATGTTCATAAAAATTACATATGAAAAATTCTTGCGCCACAAAAACTTCTAATAATTTTTTCCCAAAAAATGTGTGGCGCTCTCCCACTATGCGCCGGCATACTGCGTGCGCGCCCAGGGGCATTTTGTTTTTGTTTATTAATTAAATGCAACTTTGTGACAACTTTATAAAGCTAACAAATTTGGTAAGTACATGAATGTGCTTTGCCATCGACATGCTATGAGTATATGTATGTGTGTGCGTAAATAAGTGCAGCACAAGGCGTAACACGCAATGATATTTGGACACGCAATCGCAAATGAAGAAGGGGCGTTTTTTGATGTTTGGTATCGTTGAGCAGAAAATTTTTAGACTTTACAAGGAACTTTTGGTTATTCTGCTTTTTATACCGCCGCATGACGACACTGACTTTCTCATCGAGATTATGGCCCTTCATCCAGGGTTTTGGATTGTTGATACCTAAGCTAGTTGTGGCGGCATTCTGCTATCTGAGTATGGCTATGGTGATACTCAGCAGATATGACAAGAACACACTTGTACGTCCGAAACCGTCGACATTGGGATGACTCCAAACATTGCTTATTCCTCGGGTAGTAGCACAGCAATGCTGCAATGCAGAGTCTGCATAGGCGAAACTACCTCCCTTTGCTGATTCGAAGATAGCCTGGACGGTTGGAATCTCGAGGAAGAGGGTTTCAGACTTTTAAGATGTTTGGATGATACCGACATTTGGAGGTGCCTTAATGTAAGACACGTCGTTTGCGGTAAAGAATTGCGATCCAATTCCAGAGCAAATAAAGACCTATGGCCAGTGGCGCGAGCGCGTCCTAGTCGGCTCTTAAGTAACTTACGTAGGTTACAGGAACGGGAAGTATCTTCAAAAAGAGGCCCTGTAGCTGCGCTAAATATTGAAGAATTTTTCCGATTCGACGGTCATATCCGGTTGAAGGGGGACCGAGGAATCATACCCGCAATTTTGATATAACTGAAGGCACACACCAATACTAAGCGGGTCGTCAACTATGGATTTCAGAAGGTATTCCGCAGCGTCTTCTAAGGCGATGCTAAGAAGCATGTCGTTCCATGAAAGAGGAAAACCCATGGGTATAAGCTAGTTGTAAAAAAAAAATTCCCCCTTCCCAAACCACGCTTTATCAAAAGCTAACCAATTCGTCATCTAACTACAAGTACTTAAGTCTATGCATAACATTATTTCAGCACCAGTTTCGCCACTCTTGCGCACTAATAATTATTTAGCTATTTTTAACATTTTCAACAGCTTATTGTCATAATACTTGCCATTTGTTTCTTAAAAAGTACACAAATATTTTTCACATGTTTTAACGTCAACAATCAACATTTTGTTTTTATGATGTTGGCGCTTACAAATACCGATATTCGTAGAAGCACCCTGCAGCGAAAAACCAAACCAGTCAGTAAAAATACCAGCTCATTAACTAGTATGAGCTAAAGCGATGGCCTACCAGTTCGAAAATTTCGAACTATTTACTTAGGCCATCAGCGACATCTGCTTTTAAATTTTCAAAGTCAAAAATTCAGAGCTTTTCTTACACATGTCGGCTGTGGCGCCGCGTAAAAACTACCGGTTCTAGTTAATTCAATGTAAGTCGACATAATTATTTCAAACCTACAGTGGGGAGCAGTGATGAGTGCATGGTGATTTTTGTTAAATATTTGCAAGGTTAACATTTTTTTGTTATTTTTTCATAAAAATATGGTGCATGCCTTAATCAAAACCATATATTTCAAACTTTCAAACTTTATACAGAGCTTAGAAAAATTTAACAAATTTTCATTAAAATTTTGAGCTTTCCATTCTGATTTTTTAGAATCTTTTTAAGTATGCAGTTTTGTAGCCCAATAAATTTTAGTGTAAGTACAAATTTTAAGCGACTGCAAAAACCCGTTAATTTTTGAAATTTTTTTTTTTTTTGTGACAGTGAGTGCAAAAAGCTTTTTTCCATACAAGCATGAATTATGGAAGAAAATGCGCCAGACCGCTTGCAAGGAAAATTAAAAAAATCAACGCCAGTTTTTATAAATTGCACTTGTTATATGAAAAAAACCCGCAAAAGCCGTCAGCAAAAAAAATATATATTTCAAATAAAATCAACGCGATTTTGCAGCCCCTTTAATTTTATTGTACTAAAATTTAATGGGCTACAAAACTGCATACCCAAAAGAATTCTAAAAAATCAGATTAAAAAGTTCAAATTTTTAATGAAATTTAAAAAAAAAATTCTTAGCTCTGTATAAAGTTGGATTTATCTGGTTTTGGTTAAAGCATGCACCATAGTTTTATGAAAAAATAAAAAATAAATGGAACTTTAAAACCCTTGCAAATATTTAAAAAAAAACTACCATGCACTCATTACTACTCCCCACTGCATGATTCAATTATTAAAGGTTTTGTAAGTAGCTATTTTCTAAAATTTGACACTCCCACCCACAGGGATGGTTTTTGGAAGCAAGAGAAAAAGGGGAAGAATTCAATCCACCAGCTTATTTACATCAAATTTTGCTATGAATATACTAAAGTTGCGTACGTCGCATAACTCAAGAATGGATGGTCCCCTTAGAGCTATTTTTTTATTGTTTGTCTGCCTTGTAAATTCTTTGCGGTACCATTTACATTAGATAGATATAAGGAAGCTATTTGTTTGTGGAAAAATTATGGAGTTTTGATTAAAAAACGCCAAATAAAAACATTTGGAGCTTACGATTCTTTCGCGATTATGGCTCGATTGCTTCGAATGGGGTAATTCGAATTCTCTGATATTGCACTTATAGTGATCTGGGGAGATTATGGCGCCGTCAGAATATTAAAAAACAGGAAGAATAAAAAGGACACGCAGCTACTGAACGACAGAGACAGGAAACGTGATCTACATCGTCGAATGAGAAGTGCCGTAAGTGTGCAATTATATCGCGCCAATGGTAAAACCGAGCTGTCGTGTTTTACGATTGGGCTCATGGACGCGGTTTGCTAATATTATATTGCGCCAAAGTCTTATTCGGAGACACTAGCAGCCGGATTCCAGCATTCGCTATAGCTGATTTTGATCGCTAGAGGTCTCCAAAAGAATAGCAGGCGTGTTTAACAACATGCAACATGCCCCTCATAATGCCAGGTTTGCCTTATTACACTTTGCTGCTGTTACTTTTCCATATTGCGTACTTTTAGGCCCCGCGGCTGTTAATTTAGAGAATTTTAGCGATGGAAATTTAGCATAGCGATTGTCAGAATTCCACTGCAGGATTGTGTTGTGTAGGTCAATACCTAAATATCTTCGTTGGCTCAATTACCAGAACCATTGCGCGCTTTACTTTACAGCGCCTTGGCAGAATCAATAGGTCTCCCCGAATATCGACAAAGACATTTCGGCATTTAAGGGAATTTCGCCCCTTTAGCCTGCATTGAATTTCTGTAATCCACCCATTTTATCTTGTTGTCGCGAGCGAATGAAGAACAAACATTTCTTCAAATTTAAAAAGTAAAAATTTCACTACTCAAAATTTAAAAATGTTCTAGAACCTTGAAAGAAATTTGGAAAAGAAATATCACTGTTTTTGGCTTTTGGAGTAGGGTGGGAGTGTCATTGATAAAATTAGAGCGAGAGAAAGTTTTTCTTACAAAACCTTTCACTATTTAATCATGTCCCCACTGTATGTAAAGAAATACTTGCGCCATAAAAATTAAATGAAATACATAATTTTTTTCTCTTTTTAAAAAATAAAATCTAAAAATTGCAATAAAAACCCGAAATTAAAAAGCATCTTAAAACAAAAAGAAAAAAACCCTGCCCAAGGACTTGAACCTCGAATCTCAGGAATGACACGCTAGTACATGGCATGTCGGCCAATGGGACTGTTGGAGCGCCGCGAGCAAAATTACATACTTATTCCTTTCACTGGGGATAAATTGGGCGACTATCCCATCAACTGGTATGATGCTGCTCGAATTTCAACTGGTAGATTCTGATGCATAGCCAAATAATTGATATCACGTAGGATATCGTCAAGTAAAAAATATCAGTCGCTAACATTGAAAAAGGATAGGCTGAAACGCAAACTGGTGGCATTCTAGTTCACAATGGGTAGCTTTCCCTGCCGGGTACATAACTACTACATACATACATACATATGTGTGTAGTTAGTCTAATGGTAAGTTCTCTGCTAACCAGATTACCTAGAAAGGTAATGGATAGGACGCAGAGCAAGAGGCTAGAACACCCATTGTGGAAGTAGCCAGCAGCGCTTAGCAGGTCTTATAAGCTCTCTAGCGCGGCACTGTTGTGTAATGGGTACATACGTGTTTATACTTAGTTCTCTATATATGCCAGCTTTGCCTTTGTTTGGCGTTCCAACCCGCCCGTCAGCGATGCTGGCTGTTCGTGCGTTCCCATTAGCTAGTTCGCTCCATTTCAGGGCCTCTTTATGACGCTTTATTTGTGTTGCATGCGACTTGCATTTCACCGGTGCTGAATGTTTGCTTTTTTATGATTTTCTACATTTTTATTTTTATTTTTATTTTTATTTTATTTTTTTATTTTTTCCAACACATTCTTTTATTATTATTATGTATTACTCAGCTTGTGAGAAATGTGCAATAATTTAATTTAAAACTAACGGCACGACTAGCTACTTACCCACACGATTAACGGGGCAGGCAGGCAGCTTTCCTAAATTATGCACTAATTTTCCACTAAAGTGAACACATATGAAATGTGATATTCATATGGAAATATGAAGGGGTAGCAGCGTGTGTTTACAAAGAAGGTAGAGTGTACTATTTTCTGCTGCTTTGCGACAGATTATTTTCTATGCAACTACTACTACTACTGGAATTTTTTACAGAAATGGTTAGTCAAAAGTGCTAGCTGGAACTATGGGCGTCCCCGCTAATTACCCATGCCTGCCCAAGGAATGTCTTTTTACTTGCTTAGATGTTAAGTGCACCCATATACACCGATTTTTTACGTTTATGTATTTTCTGCTGCATCCACTTGTCACCAAAAAATGTTTGCATACCCCTCTACAGTACTGCTCAATTCCAACACTTCTCACACAAACTCATCTGCACGTTTGCATACTTTTAGAATATACTGTTTTGTTATTGCAGTTGGTGTGCTCAGTCAACACACAACACTTGACATTGTTGTACTCAGGTGGTGGTGAAGGTGGCGGCGGCCGCGGCAATTGCCACTTTCAAAATTTTGCTGCAGTAATTTTTGCCTTTTTGTGGCAACATTATAGCTGCTTGAAGTGCTGGATGTATGAGTAGGCACGTAAACATGTCCATGCGAAAAAAAAATTTTAAAATTTTTGTATTTTATGTAGGCAGAGGATGTTGCTGTTGCTCGCTGCTGATGCACTCACACCTAACTAGTATGCATATAGTATGTACGTATGTATGTAGGAGTATGCAAATACATTTTGGTCCCTTTTCACTGTTTGTTGCAGCACAATCGACAGGCAATTTCATAAATTGCAAGTTCAAGTGCTAAACTTTCGACTGCTGCGTTTCTCCGTTGATGTGTCTCCAAAGCTCAGAAGTGAAATGGGTAGTGGCTGGCCATGAGGTAGTGTTTATTAAAAAAAATTTACTACTGTATGCATACGGTTGGACCGAGTTATTTTTGTATTGTAGGGCAGGTCCATATATGTACATACATATGTTCATATGCATTAGGATCGTTGCTTCATATTATAAAAAAAACCTTTTGGCGTACCTAAAGTCGCAGGACTATGCCAATAAGCCGCAATTAACCGACGCCCTTAAATTGATCTAGTTGTTGATAATAAACCTGTTTACATATGTATTTATCGATATCATGGCGGATGTTATTGATATCGATAAATTTTATTTTTATTGGCATATTTATGATGTCAAAATAATTGTCGGTATTTTTATCAATATGGCATGAAAACATGCCTCACATGAAACATATTTTTGCGAATTTTTCAGAAACCGAATGATCATCTAAATTAATTTTGGTGGCCCGAAAAAGCACCTAAATAGCACCTAATTCCTGAATAATATTTACCAATGTTCGATGAAATTTTCATACATTTTTGCAATTTTCTCGGAAACTAGGTGAGCATCTAAATAAACTTTTATCAATTTTTATCAGTAAAGTGTGACATCTAGCATGACGGACTCTTAGGGACTCTCTTTAGGGCTACAAAAGGCCTCCCAGGTCGTAGTGCATCTGTCTATTTACACATTTCTCTATCTTACAGGTTTCTTATTGCATTCATCTCATTTGGAAAGCCAACTTTTTTTCAGATCTTAGATTTTTAGACGTATGGTTCAAGATATACGGAAAGACAATCTTAAGACTCTGATAGTAGTGACATTACATACTCGTATATTCCAAGCCAGAAAAATATACTATTGTTCGTTTCATTTCAATACCATCCATCGATTACATTTTCAGCAGAAGTCTAATAAAATTTTAGTTGAAAGGAAATCGGTTTTTGCGTTGTAAATCTTATCGAGGATGAGTTCAGCTCTATTAAAAAAAAATTTAAAGAACCCCATTCTGTAACCGTCAAAATGTACAAATATACAAATCATGTGATCCCTGCTTTAGATACTTCCTAAATATTTCAACTCATTCTAAAATGTGGCTTTTATAGTTGAAAACAATCTTCATTTTACAACCTGAATAGAATGAAAAAAAAAACCTCTTATGGTCACGCCAAGCGACAATAAACTACAAATGTAGAAAATATAGAGCAAACTGTTACCTTTCTTCACTTTTTTATGTCATTGGAAAGGAAAATTGCAGCAAAGTAAACAGATTGTATCCTTCATACTGTCTCTTTTATGGTTTAACATTTGTCAAAAGTCATAATTTTTCAGAAAGTGCTCGTAATTTAAATTGTCTCAGCCATAAAATGATAGTGAAAAGCTGTCATAAAATAAAACAAAATGGCTAAATGAAAGGAAATAGGTAATATAGTTTTTGGAAATAAAGTGATGGGAAAATTCTACTTTTTGGTCAAGTTGCAAAGGAAGTGGCAATGTATGGTCATTGCTGAAATGAACCACTATTTGTTGGCACTACTCGCTACAATAAGTATCCAAGCTAGTGTTGTCATATAGCAAGAATATCTGAGTTGTTTGTCGATATTCGGACATTTGCTCCGTACCCACGGTACCCATTGATCGTGGGTATGCCTGTTTAAAGCTTTAGGAGCACCTCGAAAGGTTTTCGCTGGCATTAAGGAAATTTGTCGGTTTTTCTCGGACTTTAACATCATCTTTTTTGGAGCTCGTGGGTATAATTGGGCTATTTTCGGATCTACTATCACAAAAGGCAACTTACGTACCCCTGTCACCATCCAGCGTCTGTACAGGATGAGGGCGGATCTCAGTTGAGCTGCTTCACTTGTTCCTCTACTACAAGTGTGCCACTTCTGTATGTGTGTAGGTATTTCTGTTGTTGTTGTTGTTGTGTTTTTATCGGCTCATCAAAGCTGTCGTCTGATTCAGCTAAGGGCAGCTCAAGGAAGTGCGCAACTTCTACAGGGTCTGCCCGTAGAGACAGGGGCATTTTAGCTTCTTTATTGCTTTCGTCTTTGATCCCTATGATCTTCGTGTCTCTTGCTATCACGGCAAAGGATTAGACACAGCAGACTCCTAGTTTAAACTCCAGGCGTCTTGGCTCTTTTCGATGCCGTTACTGCGTCTTCCTCCACCACCCGTTGGTGGTTAGCGAACCGCACTAACCCATATAATGTCTTCTTGCAACTTCACGAAGTGGTTCTAAACTCTCTGATCGGCTAGACGATCATCGGAATTGATGTTCCGGTGAAGCGTCTTGCACTACCGCAGACCATAATGTCGGCACTGTGTACCTCAGCTATGCCCTGGGTGGTGAACTTACAGGGTACAAGATACGCAGTGCTTGCGCAGGCCTGGTGTTTCGTTCAACTTTTGTGCTAGGAATTAGCCTGTGGACTTCCCATACAAGGACTTATCCCTATTTTTATTTCGGTGGCAGCGATCGCACCAACTAATGCAGTTTTTCTGCCGCAGAAGAGCTCTCTGGATGGCATTTTTTACCGGTCTTCGTATTGCAACCATGCTTGGTTCCACGAGTGGTGTGAAAAGAAAGAAATCCGCTGTAACCTGGTGCAGCTGAGTAGCACCGGAGTCGTCGGGTGTTCGAAGCACTCTGTTCGCTTCTGAGCTTAGTGTAAGGGTTCCATAAGACACCTTGATCCGACTCTAAAGATAGAAAGTAACTACTAAACCCTTTCTAAATCAGCTAGTTTGTTAAGCGCTCTCGTCAAGCTCAACTAAGAAAAGGCCCAGGAAACGTGCTGTTCACAAAAGGTCAGTTCAAAGGGAGAGAAGTGTTAGTTGCGTGGGTGTTTAAGGGCAAGTGAAGATATGGTTAGCTGGACCATGCATTGGGTAAACCGGGGTTGAGCCTGGATTAGTAGGAATTTAGCCTGCTATAATATCCGAAACGTAGTACAATAGAGTTACGCAGGCCTCTCCTCTCGAAGCAGCTAAAACTCTTCGTCTGCGATGGGTTGTGTTTGAGCTCTTATCGCGGCATGCAAGGGGTAAGTAGGTGATTGTCTCTCTGTGAACGTAGTCCCGTATGGCCAGTCGGTACGACGTCGAATCGAGTTGTTATGCGTTGTAGGTCTGGATATCGTCTTCCGAGTTCGTGAAGATGCCTTCTAACGTGCCTCGGAGGTGTGCTGCATCCAGCAAAGTACCTTTCCGGCTGCTCCTTGCGCTAACAAATGAGCAGAAAACACGCTCTGAGCATAAAATCATATTCCCTAACAGGCAGCATTGAGGCAGGTGCTGTTTAGGCAGTAGACTAAACTCTTGGAAGACTGTAAAATCTGCTAACTTCTATTGCAGCAACAATTTCCCACATTATAAACACAACCACAGCCTAGTCTTATCAATGTTATATTTAATCTTTCCACGCGCTTTACTAATTGCTACTAAGAAATCACTTCAACGCCAGTCTAGTGCGAGTATTAATAGCAATTTCATAGAAAATGAAATTAAAAACCTATCGACAACGAAGCTGCAGTGAAAGCCCACACAAGTGTCTTTCCGCTTAGGACTTTTAAAGAACATTACTTTGAATTGAATTGATTTGGAATGGCATGTAATGGAATACGTACTTGTTGCCGGCAAAACGCCCACTTGCTGGCAGAGTGAAACATTTGTACAAGTGTTACTCGTAAATAACTCGTAGTAACTCGTACTTGAGATTAATTTCATGTTGAATATTATGGCAATGAAAGAAGTGATTAAGGAAAAGATTATACTATGTCGCACAGGAACCAAGCAGTGGCTGCCCATTTATGCCAATCAAGTGTGGCGTTTAGAGAGTGAATGAGTGCTGCCGTCACCTAAGCAAAAGCAAAAATGTGGTAGCCGCTGCCAGAGTTGGCTAGCCAATTGGCCTACGCAATATGCTGCTGAAGGTAGGAACAAATATACATACATACATACATGTGTACATATATATACACAGTCAGCGTCAAAAATATTAATACCCTGATGACGATTTTTTTATTTATATTTTCCATACCTTTTTTTTATAAAAGTATAGTTCATTCAGTTCATATAGCAAAAACAAGCAGAAGCCATTTTTTCAATTTCATATAGAACTCGGGAAAATTAAAGAAATACCAAAAAAATTTCATTAAAATTTGGAACTTTTCAATTCGATTTCTTAGATTTTTAACCGACTTCACAAAAAGGAGAAGGTTATCAGTTCGTCGGAATATATACAGTCAGTGCCAAATGTAAGTGTACACCATGTTCTAATATAATATTAACACTTATTTTCAAGAAAAAAATTTTTCATTAATTATTTATAAAAATATAGATTATTCTATAATAACAACCATATAAATCAAAGCTTCACACTTTATATAAAGTTCACAAAAATTCAAGTATGCAGTTTTGTAGCCCGTTCAATTTTAGTAGAACAAAGTGCCCGTTTCAAGTTGCCAAAAATTACCTTTGATTTTTGAGAATTAATTTTTCGATGGTGTTGCGCATTTTCTTGCGTATAAAAATAGATTTTGTTCATCCGTTATATGCAAGAAAATGTGAAACTGCCTTGACAAAAAAAAAAATAATTTTAAAAAATCAACGGTTATTTTTAGGGACTTGAAACTTGCACCTTGCATCCCCAAATTTTTCTTAGAAATGGAATTGAAAGTTGAAAATTTTGATGTAAACTTTTTGGAAACAAATTGATTCTGCAGGGTTTTACTGTTGAGCTAACGATATTTTTATAAAAAAATAAAAAAAAATTGGTATAGAAAATATAAATAAGGATACGTCAGGGTATTCATACTTTTGACGTTCACCGTACATAGAGGTATGCCCCGCCACTTTAGACAAGCGCTCTGCACCCCTACTCACCTTTTCGGCTTAATGCTTTGGAATAAGTCGCCCGGGCAAAGTAGCCTTAAATCGTTTTAAGTGAATATTTTACATTTTTTACTCCAGTCCTGGCCATATAGGAAAGCCTATTTATTACAGCTACCGGGCATGTGTGTGTGTGTGTACACGTTTCTGTATGTACCCTGCAAAAAATTGTGCGACTAATCTCTAAGGAGAGTATTCCGAGATTACTCTCAATCGGTTACGATTGGGCATTAATTAGTCGCAATAAGTCTCATACGGGTACTAATGGAGGTCAATTAGTCTCTAACTCATCTCTAACGGGTACTATTAACGATTTAATGATATGTACGCACTTAGTCAATGAAATTTCATGTGCGGCGTTGGCACACAGAGAGAGTATTCGCCTAACCAAACTGAGCAACCCGGTTCGAATCTCAGCTGGCGCAAATTTTTATTTTTATTTTTTAAAAGTAACTAGTCGCTTTTTATACCCGTTCGGGTATAAAGGTGAACAATTAGTCTCTTCATAGGACATGCTCGAACAAATGCGAACAGTTCATTCCATATAAAAAGATCAAAAGTGGTATTAGTCGCATGTTCCTTTGCGATTGCTCCCGGAGTCATCCCGGATTAGTCCGATTTTTTGCAGGGTA